>NC_091172.1:44971496-45011102 GCF_040958095.1 Procambarus clarkii | reverse complement strand
GCATCTGGGATGCTCGGACGCAGGTTCGAATCCTCGTCACAGGCTCTTGTGGATTTGTTCTCTTGTGGAGGACTGTTGATTGCTTCTAAAGTCGCTAGGTTGCTAGACCGAGATCAAGCCAGCTAGGTACAATTCTTGACTCAGGCAAGGTCTGGCATTCACAGTTTTTTACGTCCTTATGGAAAAGGAATCTAATTCCATGAGGAATACCTAATTCCAAAAGGAATCTAACCCCAGTCGTGGGTTCAGAAGACTAGGTGCATAGTTCCCTAGTGCTAGACCGAGATCAAGCCAGCTAGGTACAATTCTTGACTCAGGCAAGGTCTGGCATTCACAGCTTTTTACGTCCTTATGGAAAAGGAATCTAATTCCATGAGGAATACCTAATTCCAAAAGGAATCTAACCCCAGTCGTGGGTTCAGAAGACTAGGTGCATAGTTCCCTAGTGCTAGACCGAGATCAAGCCAGCTAGGTACAATTCTTGACTCGGGTTAGGTCTGGCATTCACAGCTTTTTACGTCCGTATGGAAAAGAAATCTAATTCCAAAAGGAATCTAACCCCAGTCGTGGGTTCAGAAGACTAGGTGCATAGTTTTCTAGTGCCCTACAACTTTACAAGTCGGAATTCTGCCAGTTTTGCTCTGATTTCGGGGACACTAAAAGCCCCGAAATCATCTCAAGATAACCTCTCAAGAAGAAGATAACCTGAAGGGATTAGAATGCACCTCTTCAAGAACGGATGCCAGTTGATGGGGAATTAGACATGCAAATCAACCTTGGATGAGTCTTACATCAAATGCTGTTTGTGCTTTAAGGGTGGTGGCACTAAAGGGCGCCCTGACAGCTGGATGGACAGCGCTTAGGATTTGTAATCCTGAGGTTCCGAGTTCGATCCCCGGTGGAGGTGGAGACAAATGGGCAAAATGTTTTTTCACCATGATGCCCCTGTTACCTAGCAGTAAATAGGTACCTGGGAGTTAGTCAGCTGCTACGGGCTGCTTCCTGAGGGGTGTTAACAAAAAGGAGGCCTGGTCGAGGACCCGCCGCGGGGACGCTAAGCCCCGAAATCATCTCAAGATAACCTCAAGATAACAATGCTCAGAGGAATCAACAGTGTCGATTACTGGATCATACCTTACCTACCTTGAGGTTACCTTGAGGTGCTCCTGGGGCTTAGCGTCCCCGCGGCCCGGTCGTCGACCAGGCCTACTGGTTGCTGGACTGATCAACCAGGCTGTTGGACGCGGCTGCTCGCAGCCTGACGTATGAGTCACAGCCTGGTTGTTCAGGTCTTTCTATGGGCTACTGTATCACTGTATCCATTGTATCTATGGGCTAATTGTATCATCAATACAATCTTGTTCCCACTGTTTCAGATATTGTTCGTTCATAAAGTTAAAATATCGCGAGTTTTCTGACGTTTCAGGGTTCTAGGATAACTAATACAATATTCACAAAAATAATATATTTTTCAAACAGCTCGTAATTGTGAACACACATTCGTGAAAAATGACTAAAATGGGTTCGATCAATTTCCACATGTGTAGTTGAAAATACAACTTTCCAAAATTAGTTTGACACCTAACGAGTCCGCCCAAGAAATTAAATAGGACAAACGCAGCATAAAGTAGTTAGGACGAATGTAATTAGAAGGGAGATGTTCACTCTGTCGATAGACCTAGGCAATCTTATCTTATATGTTCTTTGTTCAACTGGTTTGTTATGGAGTGTAATAGGAGATCCCTTCATGTTTTGTAGATGACAAGACGTGTATTTCCATGTAAGCTGTATGTTTAGGACTGGATGTATAGGTGTTTAATGTCAAGTGCTTCAGCTAAGTCTAATCTCTAACAGCAGTATCTTTTTTAAATTTTAAATTTTGCCCCGAGGGGCGAGTTTATTGGGCAGCGCCACTCATCTTGTGAGTGAACATACCGCCATAGTGACAGTATTGGGCAGCGCCACTCATCCTGTGAGTTAACACACCGCCATAGTGACAGTATTGGGCAGCGCCACTCATCTTGTGAGTGGACACACCGCTATAGTGACAGTATTGGGCAGCGCCACTCATCCTGTGAGTGGACACACCGCCATAGTGACAGTACTGGGCAGCGCCACTCATCCTGTGAGTGGACACACCGCCATAGTGACTGTATTGGGCAGCGCCACTCATCTTGTGAGTGGACACACCGCCATAGTGACAGTATTGGGCAGCGCCACTCATCTTGTGAGTGGACACACCGCCATAGTGACAGTATTGGGCAGCGCCACTCATCCTGTGAGTCGACACACCGCCATAGTGACAGTATTGGGCAGCGCCACTCATCCTGTGAGTGAACACACCGCCATAGTGACAGTATTGGGCAGCGCCACTCATCCTGTGAGTGGACACACCGCCATAGTGACAGTATTGGGCAGCGCCACTCATCCTGTGAGTGGACACACCGCCATAGTGACAGTATTGGGCAGCGCCACTCATCCTGTGAGTGAACACACCGCCATAGTGACAGTATTGGGCAGCGCCACTCATCCTGTGAGTGGACACACCGCCATAGTGACAGTATTGGGCAGCGCCACTCATCCTGTGAGTGAACACACCGCCATAGCAGCATGTACAACACTCCCCAATAGGAAGAAAACCCGCTGGGTTGTTCATCCTGTCCGTGAATATGAAGATGCTGATTAGGATTTTTCCCAAGAAAAACGAAAAACAGGGGAGGGTAAAATTTACCGGTACACGAACAGCCTTGACACATATGTAACACATACAAACTTGGAACTACTTCTGCCCTAAACAGACCATTAACCACCACTCCCCAAACAGAACTTGATAAAGGCCATTCAGTATAAACCACGAAACCACATTTGCCACACACAAAAGGAATCACTGGTACCCAGACCTGGATAAAAAGGGATTGGGGGAGAGGGGGTTGGGAAGGATGGGGGGTGGACCAGTTTGCATGGAACTACGAATTTGAAGGAGGCCTATTTAAATATAATTCCTTGCCATTATATATGTATAAATCGTTCTAGTTTTTTTATACTGTCGTGTTACATGTAAGCACTTTACATACACTATATATACATATTAGTGTATGTAAAGCTTCATTTATATATATATATATATATTATATATATATATATATATATATATATATTATATATATATATATATATATATTTTTATATACTGTGGGGGGTTGTTGGTGTTGTCGTCGTTGATCCTTCTCTATGGACAACCCAACCCACAACTCGGCAGAGTGCTTATACTAGGAGATCACCCTTGGCGCTTCTGGCTCTTGGAGAGGGGCTCAACGTCACACGTTCAGGGGATGCGGCTCCAACACTTAGCCTCGTTGTCACGTGCACACACCCACTCGAGCCGCTGTGACTCCCCACTCTCTCCTTATGAGATATGATCTCCTCAATCCCCCTATGACTTACTAGTATTACCTCCTACCCTGTCCACAGCAGTGGTTCATGGTTCTTCCTCTCTCTCTCTCCTTCTTTACTACCTCCTGGGAAGCCTCACTAGGACAAGGGCAAACACCAGCAAATTGTGACACATTTACTGAACAAAGCACATACACGATACATACACACATATAATAATAATGAATCCTATACTCTATAATATCACAATCAGGTTGCACTCCAATACCATCAGAACTCTATTATCAGCTTATCAAGTGGTATCCTATCTCCTGGTTCACCACCTGATACTATTAACCTCCTCAAGTTGGTCAAGCCTACACACTGTTGCACCATCAGCAAGATAACATATATATATAGAAAACCAGCATTTGAATGCAATAACATATACCAGTATAAATGTTCATTGATACTTCAATATAAAAAACTCCATGACATAAGGATGCCAACAGTCACTCACCTCTCACTGCGTCTTGCACGCTACTGACAACCAAACACTATCAACTCCCTATAAGTAATCCACCAGAACTTCCCCTTCCACCTCTGGAAGTTCACAACCCTAATATCTTTAGGTTCTTCCGGGCTTCACTACCCAGGATCCTCTGCAGCTCCTCCAGGCTGCTATCATGAAGTTTCCTTGAGTACCTACGGTGCTTCACCCTTCTGCTAGATTCCTCCACAGCTCTCTTGGCTGCTACACCATGAAGTTTCCCCGAGCAACTGTGGTACTTCTCCACCTCTGCAGAAGCACGTGACACTCCTCTTCACTGCTGCTTCTCCTCACAGCTCGAGGTCCTCTGCTCCACTACCTTGGAGTCTCATCAGCTACTTCCTTTGCTGGCTTCGAAGTTCTCAGCAACTTCTTCCCCAAAGAACAAACCTGCAACCCATCGACACTCCAATAAAATGTTCCCCTTTAACACATAAACAAAAATAACCACACAATATGCTTGCCTCAAACCTCTATCTGTTCTCTACATACAGTGAGAGTGGACTCCCCCGTTTTGGGCGGGTCCATACTCCACCTCGCCTGGCGGCGGTCCTCACTCACTGGGAGGGTCTTCCTCCGTCAAGAGCCAGGCTCCCTCAGTCTTCCGCCAGCGCTCAGAGGGGGCGGACGTCGCTCCGTGTTCCTCCCTCTCCACTCTCTTATTTCAGGCCTTCTGCCTTATTAAAACATGTCTAACTTATAAATAAACATTGCTACTGTCGCTGGGCACACGACCAAACTACAAGCGATCACTATGAACTGGCGTATATCGTGCTTACCACAGATTAACTGATCGAGGGCGCTTTTCCTCTGACGGCGTCTGGTCAGGGCGCTCCACACAGCCCACAATAATGCTTCTGGGCGATTTAATATCTGCTCGTCGACCAGGACTTGAGACCACAACGTTCCCAGCTCGATTCCACAGCTGGTACGTCCGCACACTTCTCTTCTCTTCGAGATATATCACTAGGGGTTCCCTTCTGGCGGGAGCTCAAACGGAGCGCGGCTTCCCCCTGCGATGTCTGGCACTCAAGTGAGGTCAAGGTCCTCCGGAAGCGAGCCTCACGCCTCCAGCAAAATGTCCACATCTCCTAGCCCGTCATTTATCTATTTTCTTCTGCATTGCCCATAATCTCAAACTGTTACACATATCCAACCAACTATTTTACATATGCGTTATCACCTCAATACTTGCTAGACCTTCTAGTTAGGTCAGGCTTGCTGAATAACTCTCAAGAAGGGAGACTCGTTTCTCCTGCAGGCTGAGATCATAACACTCCCCTCCCCTTATTTTTGAGAGTTATTCTAGTGGCTAGGCTCGAGATAACGCATCAGCCACTACATTGTCTCGCCCTCTTATGTGCGTTATCACCAGGTCATACTCTTGGAGCGATAAAAACCATCTGGTTAATCTCTGGTTTGCATGCTTCATTTTCTTCAGGAAAACTAGGGGATTATGGTCTGTATACACCGTTACTGGGTGTCCTCCCCCACTCACATACACTTCAAAATGTTTCAATGCCATCACCAGGGCCAAAGTCTCTTTCTCGACTGTACTGTACGACCTCTGGTGCTTAACGAACTTCTTCGAGAAGAAGGACACGGGGCGGTAAATTCCATCATTCTGCTGCGTCAGTACAGCTCCGGCCCCTATATCACTGGCATCTACAAATAACGTAAATGGCGCTTCAAAATCTGGCGACACTAGTACAGGTGCCCCAGTCAACAGTCTTTTGGTCTTCTCAAACGCTTCTTGTGCTGTTCCATTCCACTCCCACTTCTTGCTCTTTGATAGCAAACTCGTCATAGGAGCGGCTATGGTGGAGAAATTTTCACAGAACTTCCGGAAATATCCAATCAAAACCGAGGTATCTCAACAATTCTTTCTTACTCCTGGGCACCGGGAAGTTGTCAATGGCCTCCACCTTTGTTCTTACCGGAGCAACCTCGCCTTGCCCTACTATATATCCAAGGTACTCCAGGCGGGCTCTCCCGAACTCGCTTTTTGCCAAGTTGATCGTCATGTTGGCCTTCTCCAAACGATTCGAACAAATCTAAAAGTCGATCCACGTGATCCTTCCAGGAATCAGCGAACACCACAATATCATCGATGTACACTGCACATCCGGTCGCGCCTTGTAATACCTGATTCATTACTCGTTGAAAACAACTACCACTATTCTTCATTCCGAATGGCACCACTTTATATTGGTACAAGCCGTCGGGAGTCACGAACGCTGAGATCCTCTTGGCCTCCTCAGACAGGGAATCTGGTAGTATCCCTTCAACAGGTCTATCTTCGAGACATACCGTGCACTCCCAATCCGATCTATGCAATCGTCAATGCGCAGTATCGGAACGAGTCAGCGACCGTGAGTGCATTCACTTTCCTATAATCGGTACAGAACCGGTACGTGCCGTCACTCTTCTTCACGAGGAGGCACGGCGAACTCCAGTCACTGTCGCTAAACCTCTGCCAAGTCGTTATCTAGCAGATACTTTACTTCTGCTCTCATTGCCGCTGCTTTCTCCGGGTTAACTCTGTAAGGGTGCTGCTTGATGGGCTCAGCACTCCCCACATTCACTTCGTGCACAGTTCCGCGGTGTCTTCTAGGCACGTCCGTGAATAAACGACTTATTCCTCCGTAGGATCTCCACTAGCTCCTGGCGTTGGTCATCCTCCAAATGACCCAGACGCTCACCTATCTTGGCCAGGCTTTCTGTATTTGATATCTTCGCGCCATCGGCCCTCTCTAACTTACAGTTCTCCTCTTCTATTCCTTTGCCGTCTCCTCCACACAGCACCGTCGCCTGCAATGGGGTTTCCATCGGTTCTTCATCGCCTAGAGGCTTATCTCTGTCATAGTACCTCTTTATCATGTTCACGTGGCAAACCTGTGACTTCCTCGGACGATCTGGCATGTGGATTACATAATTCACATCCCCTAATGCCTTCTGGATGGTATATGGTCCACAAAATCTCGACTCGTATATACTTCCTTTTACCGGTAGCAAGACTAACACCTGATCTCCTTCTTGAAATTTCCTGCCCTTCGCCTTCCTGTCGTGGTACCTTACCATCTCTGCCTGGGATGTCCTCAAATTTTCCTTGGCCAAATCTCTGGCCCTAGAGAGTCGCTCTCTAAAGGTCTTCACATATTTTCCCACATCCACCTTAGGCCTATCCACGGTGAGCTGCTCCTTCAGCGCGCCCACTGGGCTCCTCACGGAGTGTCCGTACACCAGTTGAAATGGGGTGAATCCGAGTGATTCTACTACCGCATCCCTGATGGCGAACAACACGGATGGTAATGCCTCGTCCCAACTACTCCCTTCCTCAGCGCAGTATATCCTCAACAAGCTCTTTAGCGTTCCATGGAAACGCTCCAATGCTCCCTGCGACTGAGGGTGATACGGTGACGAGCGCACTTGCTCTACTCTCCATCCTTTCACAGTTTCCCTAAACAACTTCGACTGGAAGACACTCCCCTGGTCCGTCTGGATAACCTTGGGCATTCCTACCCACGCAATGTAGTTCTGTAGTCTATCCAGAACGGCTCTCGACGTCCACTCTTCTCAGAGGGATTGCTTCAGGGAAACGGGTGGCCGTGCACATTATGGTCAGTAAGTACTCGTGGCCTTTTCTGGTCCTCGGCAACGGACCTACACAGTCTATCAAGACTCTCTCAAAAGGCTCGCCAAATGCCGGTATGGGCTTTAAGGGTGCCTTTGGTATAGCCGGAGCCGGCTTACCTGCACGTTGGCACGCCAAACATGTCCTACAATATTTCTTTACCTCCTTCCATACGTTCGGCCAGTAGAAGTGCTCCTGCACCTTATTTAAGGTCTTCTTCACCCCCAAGTGCCCTGCCATATCTACGGAGTGGGCTAGTTCTAACACAGCCGCCCTAAACTCCTTCGGCACTAACACTTGGTGCTTCTCCAACCATACCTTATCTGCGCCGGCTTTGTCCGGTCGCCATTTCCTCATTAGTACATCATCGTCCAAGTAGTAATACACGGGGGACTCCGGACATGAATTTCCCCCTTTTGCCTCCCTGATTAGATCTATAAACTCCTCTTTCTGAGCCCTAATCAGGTCCGCTCGGTTCACGCTGAACTTTTCAGGTAGGGTCATTTTCACTTCCTGTCTCCTCGAATCCTCATTCTTCTGAGCTCGATCTTCGTCGAACAGCCCAGACACGTCCATGTTGACCTCCTCCCTTGGTGGAGTCGACACTGCCATATCATCTCCAATGTCTTCCTCGGCGGCTACGTCCGACTCTGTCACTACACAGGCCGGGTATACGATGACTTGACTGTCCTCTGCCTCATCTTCAAGGATGCTGGCTAGATCTGTCTTGTCCGGCGTTCCACTTGTACCGCGGTCCTTCTGGTTCACCTCCGGCACAGCTTTTACTAATCAGCTCTGGCAGCACCTTGGACCACACAAGTCGTTCCCCAGGATCACTTGGACTCCTGGAACAGGTATGTTGGGGCACACTCCCAACATCACCTCCGCCGACAAATAATCTGACTTCAACTGGACAGCACATACGGGCATGTCACTCTTAGACAATAACCCATGAACCTTTATCCTCCTACTGCCAGCTAACAGTCGATCATTTCTTATTAGGCCTCTCAGAATCAAGCTCTGATTGGCTCCAGTATCCCTGAGGATACTAACCTCCACCTCGGGTTGACCTTCTATGCCGACCCAACCTTTACTAATGAACGGCCTATACCGCTCGTTCATCAAATCTACCTTCTGTGGTTTGTCTTGTTGTACATCAATGTACTTCTTCCGGGGATCACATGTCGTCAGGGTCACGACTCTCTTGCCCTGCCGACAATCTCGCATCATGTGACCTGATCTGTTGCACTTGTAGCATCTCATTTGGGAGAAATCTCTCCTATACGCCCCCGAGTAGCTCTGACTCTGCCCACTCGTATTGGAGTTCCTCGGGCCAGATGTACTACTCATACTCTGTGGAGCTTCATTGGACTCTTGTCTCCTCTGCACACTTTTATTTTCCTGCTTACCTCCAGCAGGCGGACTCGGCAACTTTCCTTCCTGGGGCTTAAAACTAGCTGGTCTGCTTGTCTGCCCCCCAAAACTTCTTCCTCCCCAGACTCCACTGGGTCTGCTATTGCTGCGTCTCGCCTCGCTTCTCACTCTGTTCTCCCTTAAGCTCTTGTACGCTTCAGTAATCATATCCGCCCTATCTGCGGCATCTTTCACCTCCTTTATCCCTGCTTCTTGGATCTTGAACTTTGTTTCGGGATGCATCATCTCCAAGAACTTCTCCATGACCATCAGTTGCTTCAGGTCAGCATAAGATCCAACTCCAGCAGCCTCAATCCACTTCTGGAATCGTCTTTCCAGATCTCTTGCTGTCTCAGCAAAACGTACATGCTCCAACTTTGATCATCTCTCTGAAGCGCTTTCTATAAGCTTCTGGGGTTAACTGAAACGAGCGCAATATGCTGCTCTTTACTGTGGCGTAATCCTGGCACTCTTCCAGTGACAATTGGGTGTATGCCTCCCTGGCTGCACCGGTCAATCTTAACTGGACCAGCTGGGCCCATTCCTCCTGTGGCCACTCCTTGATGCTGGCTACTTTTTCAAAGTGCTCGAAAAAGCTCTCTGCCTCTTCGGGAACAAACAAGGGAATGTCCTTCTCCCTAACCCTAACATCTGGTGGGTGTGATACCTGGGTGGTGCTCTCTGGCAACCCATGTTCAATCCTTTGCTCAGCCAAGGTTCTATTCGCTTCTATCTGCATTTGTTTTGTTCTCTCTTTTTCTTTTTCGACCTGGGCTTTTTCTTTTTCGACCTGGGCTTTTTCTTTTTCTTGTTCCAACTCCAGTTCCCTTACTCTGGTTTTCTCTTTTCTTTCTCCACCTCTAGTCTTGCTTTCTCTTTTTTTTCTCCTGTTCCAACTCCAGTTCTCTTACTCTGGTTTTCTCTTTTTCTACTTCCAACCTGGTTTTCTCTTTTCTTTCTCCACCTCTAGTCTTGCTTTCTCTTTTTTTTCTCCTGTTCCAACTCCAGTTCTCTTACTCTGGTTTTCCTCTTTTTCTACTTCCAACCTGGTTTTCTCTTTTTCTACTTCCAGCCTGGTTTTCCTCTTTTTCTACTTCCAGCCTGGTTTTCCTCTTTTTCCTTCTCGGCTTCATTTTTCATCTGGAGTTCTAATTTCATCTTTTCCAGCTGGAACTGTCTCTCCTTGTCCTCACGCTGCATCTGGAGCTCTAACTGGAATCTCTCCAAGCTCCTATTCCGGCTACTCCTACTACTGCGGCTACTCTTGCTGCTCCTACTCGATCCCTGGGATCTCACGTCATCCTGCCCATCATCCTCCTTTCTACTTTCAGCTCCTTCCTGGGCTCCTTGTTCTGCCGCTTCACTTCTGGCTCTCAACTGCCTCAGGATCTCATCCTTCATCCCAGCTACTTTAGATGCTTTCAACCTAATGCCACATTTTTCTGCTATCTGTTTCAATTGATCCCTCGTGCAACCTTCCAAGTCCTCGGGCTTGCCTGACTCCACAAACGTTTGCACCTTATCCATCTTTGTCCTGTGAGTCTTCCCAAGAGAGAGAATATACACCTGCGGTCACACAGTTTATTTCAGCAAGGGTGTACAAATCCACTCTTGGACAGGGTGTGGGTGTGTCAGTTCACTCTCCCGGACACAGGCCCCCAATTTCTTATATAGACTGTGGGTTGGTTGGTGTTGTCGTCGTTGATCCTTCTCTATGGACAACCCAACCCACAACTCGGCAGAGTGCTTATACTAGGAGATCACCCTTGGCGCTTCTGGCTCTTGGAGAGGGGCTCAACGTCACACGTTCAGGGGATGCGGCTCCAACACTTAGCCTCGTTGTCACGTGCACACACCCACTCGAGCCGCTGTGACTCCCCACTCTCTCCTTATGAGATATGATCTCCTCAATCCCCCTATGACTTACTAGTATTACCTCCTACCCTGTCCACAGCAGTGGTTCATGGTTCTTCCTCTCTCTCTCTCCTTCTTTACTACCTCCTGGGAAGCCTCACTAGGACAAGGGCAAACACCAGCAAATTGTGACACATTTACTGAACAAAGCACATACACGATACATACACACATATAATAATAATGAATCCTATACTCTATAATATCACAATCAGGTTGCACTCCAATACCATCAGAACTCTATTATCAGCTTATCAAGTGGTATCCTATCTCCTGGTTCACCACCTGATACTATTAACCTCCTCAAGTTGGTCAAGCCTACACACTGTTGCACCATCAGCAAGATAACATATATATATAGAAAACCAGCATTTGAATGCAATAACATATACCAGTATAAATGTTCATTGATACTTCAATATAAAAAACTCCTTGACATAAGGATGCCAACAGTCACTCACCTCTCACTGCGTCTTGCACGCTACTGACAGCCAAACACTATCAACTCCCTATAAGTAATCCACCAGAACTTCCCCTTCCACCTCTGGAAGTTCACAACCCTAATATCCTTAGGTTCTTCCGGGCTTCACTACCAGGATCCTCTGCAGCTCCTCCAGGCTGCTATCATGAAGTTTCCTTGAGTACCTACGGTGCTTCACCCTTCTGCTAGATTCCTCCACAGCTCTCTTGGCTGCTACACCATGAAGTTTCCCCGAGCAACTGTGGTACTTCTCCACCTCTGCAGAAGCACGTGACACTCCTCTTCACTGCTGCTTCTCCTCACAGCTCGAGGTCCTCTGCTCCACTACCTTGGAGTCTCATCAGCTACTTCCTCTGCTGGCTTCGAAGTTCTCAGCAACTTCTTCCCCAAAGAACAAACCTGCAACCCATCGACACTCCAATAAAATGTTCCCCTTTAACACATAAACAAAAATAACCACACAATATGCTTGCCTCAAACCTCTATCTGTTCTCTACATACAGTGAGAGTGGACTCCCCCGTTTTGGGCGGGTCCATACTCCACCTCGCCTGGCGGCGGTCCTCACTCACTGGGAGGGTCTTCCTCCGTCAAGAGCCAGGCTCCCTCAGTCTTCCGCCAGCGCTCAGAGGGGGCGGACGTCGCTCCGTGTTCCTCCCTCTCCACTCTCTTATTTCAGGCCTTCTGCCTTATTAAAACATGTCTAACTTATAAATAAACATTGCTACTGTCGCTGGGCACACGACCAAACTACAAGCGATCACTATGAACTGGCGTATATCGTGCTTACCACAGATTAACTGATTGAGGGCGCTTTTCCTCTGACGGCGTCTGGTCAGGGCGCTCCACACAGCCCACAATAATGCTTCTGGGCGATTTAATATCTGCTCGTCGACCAGGACTTGAGACCACAACGTTCCCAGCTCGATTCCACAGCTGGTACGTCCGCACACTTCTCTTCTCTTCGAGATATATCACTAGGGGTTCCCTTCTGGCGGGAGCTCAAACGGAGCGCGGCTTCCCCCTGCGATGTCTGGCACTCAAGTGAGGTCAAGGTCCTCCGGAAGCGAGCCTCACGCCTCCAGCAAAATGTCCACATCTCCTAGCCCGTCATTTATCTATTTTCTTCTGCATTGCCCATAATCTCAAACTGTTACACATATCCAACCAACTATTTTACATATGCGTTATCACCTCAATACTTGCTAGACCTTCTAGTTAGGTCAGGCTTGCTGAATAACTCTCAAGAAGGGAGACTCGTTTCTCCTGCAGGCTGAGATCATAACAATATATATATATATATATATATATATATATATATATATATATATATATATATATATATATATATATATATATATATATATATATATGTCGTACCTAGTAGCCAGAACGCACTTCTCAGCCTACTATGCAAGGCCCGTTTTGCCTAATAAGCCAAGTTTTCGTGAATTAATTGTTTTTCGACTACCTAACCTACCTAACCTAACCTAACCTAACTTTTTCGGCTACCTAACCTAACCTAACCTATAAAGATAGGTTAGGTTAGGTTAGGTAGGGTTGGTTAGGTTCGGTCATATATATCTACCTTAATTTTAACTCCAATAAAATAAAACTGACCTCATACATAATGAAATGGGTAGCTTTATCATTTCATAAGGAAAAAATTAGGGAAAATATATTAATTCATGAAAACTTGGCTTATTAGGCAAAACGGGCCTTGCATAGTAGGCTGAGAAGTGCGTTCTGGCTACTAGGTACGACATATATATATATATATATATATATATATATATATATATATATATATATATATATATATATATATATATATATATATATATATATATATATATATATACACTCGAGCATAAATCATATGATTTAGCACTGATTACAAAAATACTTAATAAACAGTTTGAAATAGACCGTAATTTCCCACTAAAAGATCCTAATACCAGCTTGGTACGACCCAGCTGTTACCACACAATCCTGTAATCATAACCCCTCACTTCGGGCTCACCATAGCCCGTGCTGCTTGGAACTTTTAGTTCCGAGTAGTGAATCTTAAACAACAACAACATAACCCTTCAACAATATCTGGAAAATAAAAAATCTACTTAAATCTAGAACCACCACTCCAAAGCCAGGTTTTATTAAGCAATTTCATTCATAGATTTAAGAGCCAAAATGCTTCCAACACAAGGCCTAAACCCCATAGATTCCCCGGTACATAACTGTACCAACCTCTCCAGGGTACATCTCGTACCACGGCGTCTCAAACCCATTAAAAACCTCGAACCACCATCAGCAATTTAAAACACTTGTGTTTAAAAGTCTTTATGAACATCTAAGTGCTAAGAGCCATTGGCCCCGACAACCATTAACTCGCGGGGGCATATATTATATATATATATATATATATATATATATATATATATATATATATATATATATATATATATATATATATATATATATATATATATGAAGAAAACAATTATGGTGGCTAAGTCGTCCATTGTGAGAGCAAGAGTATGTAAAAGATCTGTCGACTGGTATTTGAGGCACTTGTAAATGTTGATTATGGCGTAACGAGAGGGAGGGATAGGGATAGAGAGGAAGAGAGGTAGGGTAGGGAGGGGTGACGGGAGGAAGAGAGGTAGGGAAGGGTGAGGGAGGAAGCCAGGAAGGAGGACCAGATGAACAAAGGTGAAAGATTGTAGTAGATATGTATAGGGATGGAGTAGATATGTATAAAGATCGAGTAGATATGTATAAAGATCGAGTAGATATGTATAATGATCAAGTAGATATGTATAAGAATGGAGGAGCCAAGGCAGTGAACGAGGAGAGTAAGGAAAGATAAAGGGAAGAAAAAGACGATGCAGATATAGAGCCAGGTAGTAATAGCAGGCTCTATCCACCCTCTAAGGCTAGGCTCTATCCTCCATCCTCCCCCCCCCCCCCATCTCCTCTTAAAGACTTCAGGGCGCGTCTCAAGAACTTCCACTTGATTACCTGGACTCAATAAGATTACATTTTTATCTCCCTAAGGATGCTTAAGCTGTCCAGCCTCCGACCCAACTGCTTAACGTTCTAGTCTCTATGCAAGATGTGTTTGTTGGCCATGAAACGAGTCGTAATAATAAACCTACGAACGCTCCAACAAGCACGCACACACGCACGCAAAAGAGTTTACATAAGAACGCAATTGCACTCACACACGTACGTATTCAATCACGCAATCACGAATGCATTTGCGTAAGCACTCATTAACCCGTACTGTACAGTTGCGACACACTTAGGAAATACAGTTTAATAATTTTTTTTATTAATGGGGGATAAAAAAATGGGGCTTCAGAACATTATACCCAACCTACGTAAGACCATAACTGGAATACGCAGCCTCCCAAATTGCAGTTTCCATCTAAATAAAAAAAACTAGGAAAAGGCCCAAAATTAAGTGCATTCCAACACACGTCTCAGAACTACTGAAACTCTATTACACACACACTGGCTAAGTGAACTCAAGCTCATAAACGCTTAGAAGAAGAACAAAATGTGGTAACATGTTATCGCCCTTTTTTTAAAGCACCCTAAAAGATATCTTATACGTTGCTATCTGATAACGACGTTCAAGATACCTTAAGAGCATATGCAGAGTAGATAAGGCGATTTAAAACATGTTTAAAACATGAAATTACAGGACCAAGGCACAAAGAGAAAGAAAGTGAAGCAATAGACGAGTTTCAGAAATGATCTTCTTGAGGTTATCTTGAGATGATTTCGGGGCTTTTAGTGTCCCCGCGGCCCGGTCCTCGACCAGGCCTCCACCCCCAGGAAGCAGCCCGTGACAGCTGACTAACTCCCAGGTACCTATTTACTGCTAGGTAACAGGGGCATTCAGGGTGAAAGAAACTTTGCCCATTTGTTTCTGCCTCGTGCGGGAATCGAACCCGCGCCACAGAATTACGAGTCCTGCGCGCTATCCACCAGGCTACGAGGCCCCTCCGATGATTGCTTGCAAAAAACAACAATTAAAAAAAAGTACTGCAAATTGAATTACCTATAAGAAAAAATGGCCAATTGAGCTCAATAACTCGATTCAGCTGAAAATAATTCGAGAAATGTGTGGAATGAAAATCAATACATTTAATCGACTAAGGGTGAAGAGGCGGGGCTAGGGAGATTGAGCTCGACCCTGACGCCACATCGAAGTGTGTTCACATAGATAGAAATTGTCAAGATTTAATAGTGAGGACCAAAGAGCTATGCTTCATTACAGAATGCAATTCTCAAAATACTTGAAAAATCCTAGGGAGAAAAAATGCAAAATGAGGAATACAGGAGAGAGAGAGAGAGAGAGAGAGAGATAGAGAGATATAACATATCAATAAAGCCCTTTGAAGCCATATAGAAACACTACCAACAAAGAAAGTCATCTCCTAACAGCATCCCTTTTACATGATTAATTAACTGAAGGAAAAGATGCTGCGTCCCACCTCGACTCCTAAACTAATTATGGATATTTTTTCCCCCAGCGACCTGGGGGGGGGGGGGCGGGTGATGATCAACTCATCACCAAACATCAACAAACCTGCCAACACAACTAACATGTGACGGATGCGACAGACAGATGCGATTTCTCACGAATTTCTCTCCCAGCTGAAGTTTGGAAGATGTGTACGAGTGTGTGTTAATTAAGTCAACTTTTAAAATAATGTTGATTCTTCGGATGTTGCAATTGCTGTGGCTAAGGAGAGATTTTTGTTGGTTTGTCATTCCTGTTGCTGCTTCTGCTGTTGGTGCTGCTGCTACTGCTGCTGCTGCTGCTGCTACTGCTGCTGCTGCTGCTGCTTCTGCTGCTTCTGCTGCTGCTGCTGCCTCTTCTCTTATTGCTGCTGCTTCTGCTGCTGCTGCTGCCTCTTCTCTTATTGCTGCTGCTTCTGCTGCTGCTTCTGCTGCTGCTGCTGCTACTGCTGCTGTTGCTGCCTCTTCTCTTATTGCTGCTGCTTCTGCTGCTGCTTCTGCTGCTTCTGCTGCTACTGCTGCTGTTGCTGCCTCTTCTCTTATTGCTGCTGCTTCTGCTGCTGCTGCTGCTGCTACTGCTGCTGTTGCTGCCTCTTCTCTTATTGCTGCTGCTTCTACTAGTCCTGATGCTGCTACAGCTGCAACGGAAAAAGTTGCAACGAAAATAGGCTAGCGGAATTGAACCTTACAACCCTGCATGACAAAAGCAACATAGGGGAAATGATCACAACATACAAAATACTGAGGGGGAGACTAGGAAACGCAAACGAGCCTTAGGAACACAAAGAAATACTCATGCCCTGAATGGATAATCAACAAGTGGAATGCATTAAAGGATGCTGTGGAAGCCACCTCCATCTACAACTTTGAAGTTTACATTCGACCAAACAAAAACAATTGAGAGTGAAAAATTTATAAATGCTAAAGGTACAACAAAGCTGGTAGACAGAGAGCTTGATCTACCTCCCTCTACCGTAGATACTGTTAGGTATGCACTGCTAGGTAAAGAAAGTATGTTGACCAGACCACACACTAGAAGGTGAAGGGACGACGACGTTTCGGTCCGTCCTGGACCATTCTCAAGTCAATTGAGCCACGTTACTTTAGCCACGTTATTGTGACTCATCTCCTGTGTAAGGAAAGTACATTTCCTCCCTGATGCCTAACCACTCCTCTCTCTCTTTCTCTCTCTCTCTCAAGCCATACACCCCCCTCACAGCCATCCTAGACACCTCCCTCCCCCTTCATAGCCATCATTTTCTCCCCTCCCCCTTCCCCCTATTCATCTTCCACTCCTAAAGCCATCCCCTCAGCCATCACACACACCCACGCAGCCATTGTCCACTTCCACAGTCATGCCTCGTACAACCATAACCTCCCCCTCCCCCCAACACCCCCCCCCCCGAACATCTCCCCCCAACACCCCCCCCAATACCCCTCCCCTCAACACTCCTCCCCCCAACACCCCTCCCCTCAACACTCCTCCCCCCTACTAGGCCGTCCATCACCACAGGTTCGTGACGCTCTTGGATCCAATTCGTCTCACAACACCAATGACCCGCCTCTAACTGGCCCCGGATTCTGCTACACGAACGCCCACCCACAATCCTCTCCTCCCTCCTCTCCGGATTCTGGTACGTGAAAAGCCAGGGCTTATATCCGCCTTAGCCTCCGGATTCTGATGTAATAAAGCCCATACCTCCAGCCCCCCCCCCCCCCACCCCACACATACACCCGGATTACTCTAGCTCGAACGCCCACCCATAGAGTCTACTAATCCCGGATTTAACATCTAAAATCCTCCGGTTTCTGGATTCTCTGCTATACGAACATAAACACACATAATGTCGACTTTAAAAATAAAAATTTACATACCCCGTCTAAATCAATCAACATTTACATCTTATTTTCTAAGATTATAAGGTTGTAGAAATACCTAAAACACACAGGACAGGTCCATAAAAGCTGTTCTGTGTATATATAGACTGTTGTGGGTCACTTTTGGAACTACTTTTGCGTTATATAAAAAAAAATGATTGCTGAAATACTTTTTAAATTGTGTAACTAGCGTCAAAAGATTGTAACTTGCTAAGCTAAATTATTTTTTGGGGGAATGGGTATGGGGTCCACTACCACCCACAGGAATGGGTATAGGGTCCACTACCATCTACAGGAATGGGTATGGAGTCCACTACCACCCACAGGAAAGGGTATAGGGTCCACTACCACCCACAGGAATGGGTATGGGGTCCACTACCACCCACAGGAATGGGTATGGGGTCCATTACCACCCACAGGAATGGGTATGGAGTCCACTACCACCCACAGGAAAGGGTATAGGGTCCACTACCACCCACAGGAATGGGTATGGGGTCCACTACCACCCACAGGAATGGGTATGGGGTCCATTACCACCCACAGGAATGGATATGGGGTCCACTACCACCCGCAGGAATGGGTATGGGGTCCACTACCACCCACAGGAATGGGTATGGGGTCCATTACCACCCACAGGAATGGATATGGGGTCCACTACCACCCGCAGGAATGGGTATGGGGTCCATTACCACCCACAGGAATGGGTATGGGGTCCATTACCACCCACAGGAATGGGTATGGGGTCCACTACCACCCACAGGAATGGGTATGGGGTCCATTACCACCCACAGGAATGGGTATGGGGTCCATTACCACCCAAGGCAGCACCATTGTTTGGAAAAGACAACATCCTGTTGTGAAAAATACAACACCTGTTCTGAAAATACAGCGCCTGTCCTGGAAAATACAACGACCTTAAGAAAACACAACATTACCATTTAATTCATCTCGAGATTCGCACAAAATTCCTTCCAGAAATTCAACACATGAGAAAAATTAAAACAAAAAAATTGAAAGCGGAAAGTACAATCACTGAAGGATTGAACACTCCAGAAGAGACATGATTCAGACGTACGAGATACCAAGAGGCATAAACAACGGAGTCCAAGAAGAACACACACACACATGTACGTACGTACACCCTACAAACACAAACATATACACACAGACAAATACACCCACGCAAACAACAACAGTAATCGTAGGTTGGATTAGTTCTCCCTTTCCCAGCAATCATTCATAGGTAAGTACACACAGACACACGCACACACCTCCCCCACACACACCTACACACACACACCTACACACACACGCGCACACCGTCAAATGTAGATATGATAGAGCCCAGTAGGCTCAGAAATCTGTAAACCAGTTGACTGACAATTGAGAGGCGGGACCAAAGAGCCAGAGCTCAACCCCCGCAAACACAACTAAGTGAATTCAACTAGGTGAATACCCACACACCCACACACACACACACACACACACACACACACACACACACACACACACACACACACACACCACACACACACACACACACACACACACACACACACACACACACACCCACACACACATACACACACACACACACACAAACACACACATACACACACACACACACACACACACACACACACACACACACACACACACACCCACACACACACACACACAACCACATACACACACACCACACACACACACACACACACACACACACACACACACACACACACACACACACACACACACACACACACACACACAACCACACACACACACACCCACACACAAACACACACAACCACACACACACACACCACACACACACATACACACACACACACACCCACCCACACACACACACACACACACCCACACACACACACACAACCACACACACACACACCACACACACACACACACACACACACACACACACACACACACACACACACACACACACACCCCACACACACACACAAAACCCACCCACCGTGGAATGCAACAACAGAATCCACCTATTATTCTTATGCAATTGCAATTATCTTTACATTATTATGATTGCGTCCCGAAATTAGCGAAGGAAATAGTCACGACTGGGGCACCTCCTGCCCTCAGAGCGATAAGACCCTCGATAAATTGCCTCGAGCCTACAAGGGGGGAGTCCAACTCTAATCCTTGTTGCAGAACTGCAAATTAATTTCACTAAGATAAGGAATTCCGATACTTTTAGACAGGACAAAGGATCAATTCCCCCTGTCTTATAGACAGGGTGAATTATTTCCCCTCTCCTTCGTTTTATAGACGGAAGAATGATATTTTTAGATAAAATTTAGATAGAAAGAAATTCCCTCCCAGCAGTTAATCGACTGAGAGCTCATGAGAAAATATCTGACACTGACAATTCAACCACTGATAAACTAGTCAAATCCAAAAGGTACCTCCAAACAGCCTAATAAATCTAAAACCGCTACTTCCACTCCAAGATGGAGGAATACTTCAGTAGGTACCTACACTATCAACCCCTCTAAACGGGGCTGATAGTGTAGGTACCTACACTATCAGTGGGCTGATAGTGGGCTTGATAGTGGGCTTGAACGGCTTCTTCTGATTTTCTAATTAAGTGGATATTTTGCAAGTTACAGCCTGCATCTCTTATCTCGCTCTTCCTCTCTCTGTAATCAGTAGCAATCGTTGTTAGGATTCCTCTAGTAGTTACAACAAGTAGTTAGAGGTGATCACACACAGAGATCACACTAACGTGATGCATCAAATGAACCAATTCACAAAGTCGTAGCTCAGTCGATTAAGGCAGTGTCTGGGATGCTCCCGGACGTAGGTTCGAATCCTCGTCACGGCCCTTGTGGATTTGTTCAGTTAGGGGTGATGATGCCCGAGGCAGGCCATATAGGACTCCCACAGCGCCTTTGATGGGTCACCTCGGAGTTCCTCCCCATTCCCCATTAGACCTGGGATAGTGGGAGTGGGGAGTGGGAGTTTGGGGACAAATCCAACACGCTTTCTACCTAACCCTCTTTCGAACTCCAGCCGTTGTAATCCGCCAGACTGTTATGGTTAATCCACGCGGCATGGGTGATTTTTTTTTTAATCAACGGGCAGCCCCACTCACCCCCCCTCCGCGGGGGGGGGGGGGAGAATGGGGGTCCTGGGGGCGGGGGAGAGGGGGTGAGTGCATGTGATCTCAAGCGACGATTCCCGTGGCCTTGTGTGCGATAATGAGGTCTGGAAACTGTGTGTGTGTGTGTGTGTGTGTGTACTCACCTAATTGTACTCACCTAATTGTGCTTGCGGGGGTTGAGCTCTGGCTCTTTGGTCCCGCCTCTCAACCGTCAATCAACTGGTGTACAGATTCCTGAGCCTATTGGGCTCTATCATATCTACATTTGAAACTGTGAATGGAGTCAGCCTCCACCACATCACTTCCTAATGCATTCCATTTGCTAACTACTCTGACACTGAAAAAGTTCTTTCTAACGTCTCTGTGGCTCATTTGGGTACTCAGCTTCCACCTGTGTCCCCTTGTTCGCGTCCCACCAGTGTTGAAAAGTTCGTCCTTGTTTACCCGGTCGATTCCCCTGAGGATTTTGTAGGTTGTGATCATGTCCCCCCTTACTCTTCTGTCTTCCAGTGTCGTGAGGTGCATTTCCCGCAGCCTTTCCTCATAACTCATGCCTCTTAGTTCTGGGACTAGTCTAGTAGCATACCTTTGGACTTTTTCCAGCTTCGTCTTGTGCTTGACAAGGTACGGGCTCCATGCTGGGGCCGCATACTCCAGGATTGGTCTTACATATGTGGTGTACAAGATTCTGAATGATTCCTTACACAGGTTCCTGAACGCCGTTCTGATGTTAGCCAGCCTCGCATATGCCGCAGACGTTATTCTCTTTATGTGGGCTTCAGGAGACAGGTTTGGTGTGATATCAACTCCTAGATCTTTCTCTCTGTCTGTTTCATTAAGTACTTCATCTCCTATTCTGTATCCTGTGCCTGGCCTCCTGTTTCCACTGCCTAGTTTCATTACTTTGCATTTACTCGGGTTGAACTTCAACAGCCATTTGTTGGACCATTCACTCAGTCTATCCAGGTCATCTTGTAGCCTCCTACTATCATCCTCTGTTTCAATCCTCCTCATAATTTTTGCATCGTCGGCAAACATTGAGAGGAACGAATCTATACCCTCTGGGAGATCATTTACATATACCAGAAACAGTATAGGTCCAAGGACTGACCCCTGCGGGACTCCACTTGTGACGTCTCGCCAATCTGAGACCTCACCCCTCACACAGACTCGTTGTCTCCTGTTGCTTAGGTATTCCTCTATCCACCGGAGTACCTTCCCTCTCACTCCAGCCTGCATCTCCAACTTTCGCACTAGCCTCTTGTGTGGCACTGTATCAAAGGCTTTCTGACAATCCAAAAATATGCAGTCTGCCCACCCTTCTCTTTCTTGCCTTATTTTTGTTGCCTGGTCGTAGAATTCAAGTAACCCTGTGAGGCAGGACCTGCCATCCCTGAACCCATGTTGATGCTGTGTTACAAAGTTCCTTCGCTCCAGATGCTCCACTAGTTTTTTTCGCACAATCTTCTCCATCAGCTTGCATGGTATGCAGGTTAGGGACACTGGCCTGTAGTTCAGTGCCTCCTGTCTATCCCCTTTCTTGTATATCGGGACTACGTTAGCTGCTTTCCAAGTATCTGGCAGTTCCCCTGTTGCCAGTGATTTGTTATACACTATGGAGAGTGGTAGGCTCAGTTCTCTTGCTCCTTCCTTTAGAACCCAAGGGGAGATTCCATCTGGGCCTATAGCCTTCGTCACGTCCAACTCTAGTAAACACTTCCTTACTTCCCCACTGGTAATCTCAAACTCTTCCAGTGGTTCCTGGTTAGCTATTCCCTCACTTACCTCTGGAATTTCTCCTTGTTCTAAGGTGAAGACCTCCTGGAATTTCTTATTCAATTCCTCACACACTTCCTTGTCATTTGTAGTGAATCCTTCCGCCCCTATCCTTAATCTCATAACCTGTTCCTTTACTGTTGTTTTTCTCCTAATGTGGCTATGCAACAATTTAGGCTGAGTCTTTGCCTTGCTTGCGATGTCATTTTCGTATTGTCTTTCTGCCTCTCTTCTCATCCTGACATATTCATTCCTGGCATTCTGGTATCTTTCTCTGCTCTCCAGTGTCCTGTTATTCCTATAGTTTCTCCATGCCCTTTTACTTTGCTGCTTAGCTAGCCTACATCTTTGATTAAACCATGGGTTTCTCATCTTCATTTCTCTGTTTTCCTTTTGGACTGGGACAAACTTGTTTGCTGCGTCCTTGCACTTCTGCGTGATGTAATCCATCATATCTTGGGCCGTCTTTCCCCTGAGCTCTGTTTCCCATGCTATATCTGTTAGGAATTTTCTTATCCCCTCATAGTTTCCCTTTCGGTATGCTAACCTTTTGGTTTCGGTATCCCTCCTCGAGTTCAATAACCCTTCTTCAATCAAGTACTCAAACACCAGTACACTGTGGTCGCTCATTCCTACTGGGTCCTCAAAACCGATTTCTCTTATGTCGGAGTCGTTCAGAGTGAAGACTAGGTCGAGTCTCGCTGGTTCGTCATTGCCTCTCATCCTTGTGGGTTCTCCGACATGCTGCGTTAAAAAGTTGCTTGTCACCACCTCCAATAGTTTGGCTCTCCACGTATCCTCGCCTCCATGCGGTTCCTTGTTCTCCCAGTCAATCTTTCCGTGATTGAAGTCGCCCATGATGAGCAGGTGGGATCTATTTCTACAGGCAGCAGAGGCTGCCCTCTCAATTATAGTGTTAACTGCCTTGTTGTTGTTTTCATACTCTTGACTGGGTCTCCTGTCATTTGGTGGAGGGTTGTATATTACTGCTACTACTATTCTTGGTCCTCCCATTGTTATGGTGCCTGCTATGTAGTCTCTGAACTCCTCACAGCCCGGGATGGCCATCTCCTTAAAACTCCATTCCCTTCTCATGAGTAGGGCCACTCCGCCTCCTCCTCTACCTTCCCTCTCTTTCCTTATTACTGTATACTCCTGGGGAAACACGGCATTCGTTATGATTCCAGAGAGTTTTGTTTCAGTGAGTCCGATTACATCTGGGTTAACTTCTTGTGCTCTTTCCCTTAGTTCACTTGTCTTGCTTGTGATCCCATCTATGTTCGAGTACATCACCCTGAAACTGACTCTCTTCTGCTTCTTTTCTGGGGGGGACCTTTGGGATCTGGGGTGAGTGGGAGCTGGGGGGACCTGGCACGGGGGGATTGGTGGAGGAGGGAGGGCTTGGGGTGGTGGGGGAGAGGGGGAGGGTACAGGGGGTGGATAAGAGGGGGAGGGTACAGGGGGTGGATAAGAGGGGGAGGGTACAGGGGGTGGATAAGAGGGGGAGGGTACAGGGGGTGGGTAAGAGAGGGAGGGTTGGGGAAGCATGGGGGGAGGAGAGGCTGTGGGGGATAGGGGAGATGGGGGGGGCTTGGGGGGAGAGAAAAGGGTGGAGGGCTTGGGGGGCGTGGGGGAAAAGGGAGGGCTGAGGTGGGTGAGGAAGAGGGGAGGGTTTAGGGGAGTGGGGGAGAGGGGAAGACTTAGGTGGGGTGGGGGAGAGTGGGGGGCTTAGGGGGGAGGGGGAGAAGGGAGGGCATGCGGGTGGGAGAGACGGGAAGGCATGTGGGAGAAGGGAGGGCATGGGGGATGGGGGAGAAGGGAGGTCCTGGGGAGAGGGGTGAGGGGGAGAAGGGGGGTGAGTGGGGGGAGGGGGGTGGGTGGGGGGAGGGTTCCCTAGGTGGGTACTTAGTGGGGGGCTGACAGGGGATGGGGCAGGTTGGGTGTCTGTTGGGTAGAATTTGGGGGTGGTGCCCCAATCCCTGTGGCTGTTGCACTGTTTGAGGAGGGTTCTCCACTTCCCTCTGGGATTGTAGGGTTCTGGGTTGTGGTACTCTGATTTCCTTCTCTCTCCCTGCGCTCCTTCCTCGCGTCTGCTGTCCGTATTCTCTCTTCCCTTGTCATATCCCTCTGCAGGAATATTTTCTTGAACTTCTCTACACCTTTTAGACAACACTTCCTTGCTAGCAGTTCCTCTTTCGCGATTTCGCTCATGTGTGTGTGTGTGTGTGTGTGTGTGTGTGTGTGTGTGTGTGTGTGTGTGTGTGTGTTCACCTAGTTGTGCTTGCGGAGGTTGAGCTCTGCTCTTTCGGCCCGCCTCTCAACCGTCAATCAACCAACTGTTACTAACTACAACTTCCCCCCCCCCCCCACACACACACGCACTCAGGAAGCAGCCCGTGACAGCTGACTAACTCCCAGGTACATATTTACTGCTAGGTAACAGGGGCATCAGGGGTGAAAAAACTCTGCCCATTGTGTTTCTGCATCACCAAGGGATCAAACCCGGACCCAAGGATTACGAGTCCAGAGCGCTGTCCACTCAGCCGCCAGCGCCACATGTGTGTAAGGATGACTGACAGGGTCAATAGAAACTGACCTAATCTATGTTCGATTGGGGCGCGCCAAACCTTTAACCCCATGTAAAGGAACTCCAAGAACATATGGGACTTCCTCCCCCAAAAAAACCCATAGAAATGGTCACCAAAACTCCCAAATAATACCCAACTTCTATTACTTTGCGTCGGCCGTATATTCCCTCAAAAAAATCCTACTGGAGGAGTGAGAAACATGAGAGATTTTTCAAAATATTTCTCACCTGCGGTTCCCTTTCACACATTCCACTCCCTCGGGGCCTGCAGGTGGGTCCTAAAATACTCCTGGTGATGAGAGCTTGAGTAATCTCTAGGATTACTCAATAATCCTAAAGATTATTCGGGTCTGGTAATTAGGACACTCAAGGTGGCTTGATTACCCTTAAACCAGGGGGTTTATTGACGCTTTTCTGGGGAGGTTTCTGGGGGGTTTCAGGGGGAAGGAAGGAAGGAATCATCAGGGGGAAATCGCCAAGCCATTACGATTATATAGCAGGGGTTTCAGGGGGTTAGTTTTATATCTTCTATTATAACTAACGAATGCATTAATAATCCCCATTAAAAGCTAATAAAAATTGCCATTAACAGGAGATAGAAACTAATGGCATTCACCATTAGGAAAAAAATAATAAATAAATAGTTGACCAGACTACACACTAGAAGGTCTTGAAAGGACGACGACGTTTCGGTCCGTCCTGGACCATTCTCAAGTCCATTGTCTTGACAATCGACTTGAGAATGGTCCATTCGTCCCTTCAACTTCTAGTATGTGGTCTGGTCAATTTACTTTAGCCACGTTATTGTGACTCATCGCCTGCAATAAAGAAATACAAACAGATGATGATGATAACCAACCCGGAGATAAATCCCAGCATCAGGTATTCATCAAAGATGTGATAGCATTCACACTATTGGCAGAACTTTTATTATTTTATGATTATTATTTTCTACCACAGACGTGGCCACAAATTTACAATGCTAACCAGCATATATAGATTTTCTTCTGTCCTTCATGGACAGGGTTAGAGATGTGTTAAACATATAGTTCAAGGGTTTATTGAACAATCAACCACAGAAGGTGATTCGGTGCTTTTAAAATGCTAAGCTAACCTACATACGTAAATACATAGATACACAGATTTACGTATGCCCTACATAAAGTGTTCAATGTGTCTTTTACATAGTGGCATTAATGTGCATTTACAAAGGTGAAATGTAATTCTGATCAGCTTCCGTATATACTTTATACACATACACACACACATATATACATACATATATACACACACATGCATTCACATACATTTGTCTCTTTTACTCAGACAGAGTGAGATAGCTGATAAAGAAACTTGTGTGCAATTAAGCACTTAATCACTGAAGGTGATTAAGGTGTTTTTACAAGCTCAGGTTATATAGTTACATCACATACATACATTGTATAATTGATACATTACATGGACAATCTTGGGTACAAGTCCAATATATCATCAAGTGTTCCAGTACTCATATAGTAACTACAGAGTTCAGCATACCTTAGCCCAGGAGGGCGAAAGTCAGTCAGTATGGGACATTCTACAATATAATGTTCAAGAGAGTGCATGTT
Source organism: Procambarus clarkii (assembly GCF_040958095.1). NCBI lineage: Eukaryota > Metazoa > Arthropoda > Malacostraca > Decapoda > Cambaridae > Procambarus > Procambarus clarkii. The sequence goes on along the minus strand of NC_091172.1, from coordinate 44,984,211 downwards.
TTCTCTTTCACAAAGTTGACACATTGTGTACTCGACATTTGGGATTTTGAGAAAGCTGCCAGATACGTCTATATCCCAGGCGTATTCTGGCCACTATAACATCACATTGCAGAACTCTTGCTTTATTAGTTCAAAATGTGAACATCTCCTCACGATATCTATCATAATATTTAATGCTACAACTTTCAGGTCTTTGTGAATTTGTTTGGTCAGTAAAATTTTCATTAGATATTTTTGTAAGTATTCTCTTTGTCACTGCTAATGAAACACCCATATCAATATCTTCTTCTGGTTTTCTACAGGTTATCTTTGCAAGCATATCAACAGTGTCATGTTTTGAGATACCAACATGCACAAGGAAGTGATGTGGTGGAGGCTGACTCCATACACAGTTTTATATGTAGATATGATAGAGCCCAGTAGGCTCAGGAACCTGTTCACCAGTTGATTGACAGTTGAGAGGCGGGACCAAAGAGCCAAAGCTCAACCCCTCCAAGCACCACTAGGTGAGTACACACACACACACTTTTTGGGCCACGCCCAGCCCCTGAGGTGGGCCACGCCCAGCCCCTGAGGTGGGCCACGCCCAGCCCCTGAGGTGGGTCACGCCCAGCCCCTGAGGTGGGCCACGCCCAGCCCCTGAGGTGGGCCACGCCCAGCCCCTGAGGTGGGCCACGCCCAGCCCCTGAGGTGGGCCACGCCCAGCCCCTGAGGTGGGCCACGCCCAGCCCCTGAGGTGGGCCACGCCCAGCCCCTGAGGTGGGCCACGCCCAGCCCCTGAGGTGGGCCACGCCCAGCCCCTGAGGTGGGCCACGCCCAGCCCCTGAGGTGGGCCACGCCCAGCCCCTGAGGTGGGCCACGCCCAGCCCCTGAGGTGGGCCACGCCCAGCCCCTGAGGTGGGCCACGCCCATCCCCTGAGGTGGGCCACGCCCAACCCCTGAGGTGGGCCACGCCCAGCCCCTGAGGTGGGCCACGCCCAGCCCCTGAGGTGGGCCACGCCCAACCCCTGAGGTGGGCCACGCCCAGCCCCTGAGGTGGGCCACGCCCAACCCCTGAGGTGGGCCACGCCCAACCCCTGAGGTGGGCCACGCCCAGCCCCTGAGGTGGGCCACGCCCAGCCCCTGAGGTGGGCCACGCCCAGCCCCTGAGGTGGGCCACGCCCAGCCCCTGAGGTGGGCCACGCCCAGCCCCTGAGGTGGGCCACGCCCAGCCCCTGAGGTGGGCCACGCCCAGCCCCTGAGGTGGGCCACGCCCAGCCCCTGAGGTGGGCCACGCCCAGCCCCTGAGGTGGGCCACGCCCAGCCCCTGAGGTGGGCCACGCCCAGCCCCTGAGGTGGGCCACGCCCAGCCCCTGAGGTGGGCCACGCCCAGCCCCTGAGGTGGGCCACGCCCAGCCCCTGAGGTGGGCCACGCCCAGCCCCTGAGGTGGGCCACGCCCAGCCCCTGAGGTGGGCCACGCCCAGCCCCTGAGGTGGGTCACGCCCATCCCCTGAGGTGGGCCACGCCCATCCCCTGAGGTGGGCCACGCCCATCCCCTGAGGTGGGTCACGCCCATCCCCTGAGGTGGGTCACGCCCATCCCCTGAGGTGGGTCACGCCCATCCCCTGAGGTGGGTCACGCCCATCCCCTGAGGTGGGCCACACCCAGCCCCTGAGGTGGGCCACACCCAGCCCCTGAGGTGGGCCACACCCAGCCCCTGAAGTGGGTCACACTCAACCCCTTCACGTCGTCTCCGACTCCTCCTGCTGGGCTTCGCAAAGTTAACTTTCCCATCGTCCAAATATCTTCCTTACACATGGTGGAATCTGAGGAGTTTGGGAGCCTGTCAACCATCCCAATGTCCTCACGAAGTAAGAATTTTGCACATTATTTACCTCCTAGAGGGTCAGTTCCCTGTCCCTACAATCATATTAGCATATCTTATCTTGCCACAACTCCCGCTTTTCATGACACACATAGATTATGCCACATACAATGCTGAGGACAATCAGGCACTTCAGTAGTTGAAGCAGCACTCTAAATGTCGTCATTACCATTGTTTTCAGCCTCGAGCGGTGGTTATTCCCCTCCGTATTCTCCACATATTCTACATCAAAGCACCTCTCTGCCCTTCCAGGTGTAGTGTCTTCCAACAGCTCCCCATAGACGGTCCCGTTGCGGAGACGCATTTTACTTCTTATAGAAAAGAAATCTATACAAGCTATAGATATATCTTATCTCTACAAGAAAAGAATTAATTAATAATCTTCCGTGGTGACCCTGCCTCTACAGTGTTATATCAGGGATCATGGTAACTTAGTTAGGTTGGATATATATGGAGAGACGAAGGACAACACCCCAGGAAGCGTGTGAGTGTTAACATCTGGTACAAGTATGGTGAAGGTAAGTGTTGATAGTGACATGATAGTATTATAGTGTGATAGTGACATAGTACACGGCCCTTGTGGATTTGTTCATTTAGTGACAGTATTATAATGGGATTGTGACATATCAGGTATTATTACATACGCTTTCTGGCCGTCGGACGCAATAGGTTAGGTTAGGTACGGTTGGGTTAGGTTAGGCGGGTTGCTTGGGTTGGTACCTTTCCGGTCAGGTTAAAAGGTTGATTTTTTTACGGAGTGACATAACCAAGAGAGAGACTCAACAACTGGTAAATATTGACACGAAACCCATACATCTTAAGAAGAAAGGAAGGGAGGGAAATATCAGGGGGGAAAGCGTCAAGCCATTACGACTATATAGCACTGGGAAGGGGGTCAGGATAAGGATTTGGGATGGGACCGGGGAAAGGAATGGTGCCCAACCACTTGTGGACAGTCCGGGGGGATTGAACGCCGACCTGCATGAAGCCAGACCGTCGCTCTACCCCTTGTTTGATCATAGCAAATCATTACGGGTCGTAATATATTCTTAATATCTCATGTTTTCATGTCTATCATTTACATCAGTTTTTATGTTCAAGAATTCGCGTTAAAATATGTTTGAATTGACTCCATAATGTTTGCATGTTGTGTTGTTAAATGTTAGTAAGGGGTGGTAGTGGGGATGGTGGTACTGATAGAGATGGGTGTACTGGTAGAAATGGTGCTACTGGTAGAGATGGTGGTACTAGTAGAGATGGTGGTACTGGTGGCGATGGTGGTACTGGTAGAAATGGTGCTTCTGGTAGAGATGGTGGTACTAGTAGAGATGGTGGTACTGGTGGCGATGGTGGTACTGGTGGCGATGGTGGTACTGGTGGCGATGGTGGTACTAGTAGAGATGGTGGTACTAGTAGAGATGGTGGTACTGGTGGCGATGGTGGTACTAGTAGAGATGGTGGTACTGGTAGAGATGGTGGTACTGGTGACTATGGTAGTGATGGTAACGAATATGGTAGTGCAGGTAATCCAGCCGAGAGGTATAGTATAGTATCCAAACATCTTCCCACCCCTTTTATTTCCTTCCTCTCACCCCTTTATTCCCCCCTTCCCCCCTTCTTCTCAAGACCCCTCCACACATACGCCACCGCCTTTGAGGAGCAAGGAAGCGTAAAGCTCGTCTTGTCATCCTCGATAATAATGCCAAAATTATTGTACCTCCTCCTCCCCCCTGTCAACCACGAAAAGGTAAACACGCGAGTCTCACAAACCATCACTCAGGGAAGGGGAGAGGAAAGGGGGTGGTAAAAGGCAACAGTATCCCGTCCCAAGGTTTATGATCAGGAAGCGATAGACAGTGAAAAAGATCGATTCGCTTGTGTGGGAATGATGCTGCTTGCTGCTCCGTAAGGAGGAGATGAAAGAGAGGGAAGGAAGGAGGCTGCGAAGGTATGGGAGAGAAGATGAGGTAAGGGAAGGGAAGGGAAGGTAAAGAGAGAGTATAAAGAAAAGCTTGTGAGAAATAGATGGGAAGGGAGATCATTCACCAGGCATCCTGGGTTGACGATCTGATCAACCAGGCTGTTGGACGACACTGAGGTCATCCCGTGTCCCCTTTGAAGGTTCCTAAATTCCTTCATTAATGGCGAAAGACATCAATTAGAGAGAATTTTGTTTTGTGTATTGAGAGAGGAGAGGTGTTTGGTCCCTGGTGTTTATAGAATTGTCTCCTGGAGCATCTATATTCTTTCCAGTGGAGCTGTTTTACACAGCCAGTGGAGCTGTTTTACACAGCCAGTGGCTGCTTTTCAGTCAGTGGAGCTGTTTTACACAGCCAGTGGCTGTTTTTCAGTCAGTGGAGCTGTTTTACACAGCAAGTGGCTGTTTTACACAGCCAATGGCTGTATTACACAGTCAGTGAAGCTGTTTTACACAGCCAGTGGCTGTTTTACACAGCCAGTGGCTGTTTTACACAGCTAGCAGCTGTTTTACACAGCCAGTGGCTGTTTTACACAGCTAGCAGCTGTTTTACACAGCCAGTGGCTGTTTTACACAGCCAGTGGAGCTGTTTTACACAGCCAGTGGAGCTGTTTTTCACAGCTAGTGGAGCTGTTTTACACAGCCAGTGGAGCTGTTTTACACAGCCAGTGGAGCTGTTTTACACAGCCAGTGGAGCTGTTTTACACAGCCAGTGGAGCTGTTTTACACAGCCAGTGGCTGTTTTTCACAGTCAGTGGCGCTGTTTTTCACAGCCAATGGCTGTTTTTCACAGCCATTGGCTGTTGTACACATCTTGTGGGACTATTTTACACAGCCTGCCATGCCTCCCGAATTTGTGAGTGCATGGTACCACTCCATCTAACATTTCCCAGGTATAAACTACACTTCATGACCCCTGCCTGGAGCCCTGTGGTGTATAGGTTTGTGGAGGCTGGTTAACATTTCCCAGGTATAAACTACACTTCATGACCCCTGCCTGGAGCCCTGTGGTGTATAGGTTTGTGGAGGCTGGTTAGGGGACCAGAAACTGGGGAGAGGTTCGAGTGAAAAGGACGAGTTAGTGCCTAATCGTTTCAGTAGTTTACATGCCAGCAACTCCGGGGTAGTAGGGGGTTTAAGGTGTTTATAATACGTCTATTTGCCTTGTTGAACATGTTGCTATTCAATTGGGCTGTTTCCACTGTCAAGGTCTTTGTCGACTCTGGCTTTAAAGTTGTGGATGGAAGTGGCTTCTACAACGTCTTCTTTTTAAGAGTTTTTTCGTATTTGTTGACTGTGTTGTACAGGGTGAGGTGGTGGTGGATGAGTCCTGGAGTGTGGTGGTAGTGGTGGTGGTGGTGGTGGTTGATGAATCCTGGAGTGTAGTGGAGATGGTGGTGGATGAGTCCTAGAGTGTGGTGGTGGTGGATGAGCTCTGGATGTAGTGGTGGTGGTAGTGGATGAGTTCTAGAGTGTGGTGGTGGATGAGTCCTATAGTGTGGATGTAGTGATGGTGGATGAACAAACAGGCAATATTTTACCTTCATTACTTTTCATCATAATAACCATAGTTTACTATAACTCTACATTATAACACTCGCCTCTTTTCTCCGAATTAAATATAACAAAAATTACTAAAGTGCATAATTTATAATATTTTTCCTTCCCTCGCGCCTGTTCTCCTTGTTCATTAATGTTCAGATATAACAAAGTGTTCAATAAAGCATGGGGGGGGGGTGATGGGGGGGAATGGGGGTTATGGGGGGATGGGGGTTATGGGGGGGCGGTCTCAGGAACAAAGACCTATCGTTCAGGTCAAGATCCTTCCTCCCCAGATATCGAGATATCGAGATATCGAGACGAGAGAACCCAATTCCCCACGAGTGGACCCAATTCCTCGCTTCCCAAAGCCTTAAAAACCCAAATCTTCAACCTATTTCGACCAAATAAAGTACCTATCTGTTTCCTTAACTAAAACCCTACAGCCTTGTATCTACAGCGTAATCAAGCAGACAGCTTCATGTCTGCTTGATTACGCGTCTGCTGATCTGCTTGCTTGTTTAATCCTAATTTGTTTTGTTTTCGTACGTGGGTGTGACTCTTGTTAGCAGGTTGAGTGAGAGCTTTTTCTTCCTCATAGCTTATGGTAATCCTTACCTTACTAGTTTTCCCAGGAATACGACCCTGTAATGGGACAGGTGCCCAGTCAATCCTCCCTGGCCAGGACTCGAACCGGGACTAAAATCGCTCCCGAGGGTATAGTGTTATTACGCCCACTACCTAGGGACCTGCCTATTTATATTATATATATATATATATATATATATATATATATATATATATATATATATATATATATATATATATATATATATATATATATATATATATATATTATTTATATATATATATATATATTTATATATATATATATATATATATATATATATATATATATATATATATATATATATATATATATATATATATATATTGGTGTATACTGGCAGCAGGTTTTCTTTCAAACATGTTTCATTGAATATGACCGCATATTCTGTATTTATTATTTTTTGGGTGTTCTCAATGCTTATATTCGTCGAGCGCTTACCCACTGCTCTGAATGGAGCAACGTGAGTAGAGAGTTTGAAAGAGTAACTCAGGTATTGGTGAACAACGGATATAGCAACGCGGAAATAAACGCTGCTATAAGAAGACACTTGGACCGTTGGTATAATTCAGAACCTAGAACAGAAACCACAACACCCCCAATAAAATTATATTACAAATCAACCATGCACAGTGAACATATAAAAGAGGAAAGAATAATGAAAGAAATAATCCGTAAAGGAGTAAAAAGCACTACTCCTAACCAAAACATAAACCTGATAATATTCTACAAAACCAAGAAGACTTCCGAACTCCTTATCAAAAACAGCCCGAAGCCGACGGAGAACCCTCTACAGCAGTCAAGCGTTGTATACATGTACACTTGCCCCCACGAAGGATGTAACCTTCAATGTAAGTACATAGGTATGACGTCGACCAAGCTGACGAGGCGTTTGACATGCCATCTTCAATCTGGTGCCCCTAGGAATCACATGAGACAAGCCCATGACATTACTCTAACAAGAGAAATGTTGAACAAGAATACTTGCATAATAGACAAAACCCAAGATTCAAGAAGATTACAAATTCTTGAGGCAATTCACATAAGAATAGAGCGACCTACCATGAACACCCAAATCACGGAACTATTTACTCTACCCACCATGAGAGTAAGGACAAGACAAGAACATATCGATGCCAACACAGAAGACAATGTCCAACATAACAGGCCAATTACACTGGATTAATCTTTGTGTTTGGATAGAGATGCCTCGTATGGGCCAATAAGCCTTCTGCAGCCCCTATGTTTATCCCTTATGTATCCCCCCATGTTTTTTACCTTCATTGTATTATCACCTGACCTAATGCGGGTATAAAATCAACTAGTATTGTAAGATCTGTTCACTTGAGAATGAACCATGGAGGTTCGAAACGTCGTGCAAATTATACAAATAAGTGTAATACACTCTATAGTAAATCACTTCTTTTCTTCACCTTAAAAGTACGAAAATGAGTTTTGGAGAACTCCTATTCCAATTAAGCCCTGATGCTAAGAAAATAGTTAGAGGGATAGAAGCCCTAAACCAAAAAATAATAAATACAGAATATGCAGTCATATTCAATGAAAAATAATATATATATATATATATATATATATATATATTATATATATATACACACACACACACACACACGTACTTACCTAAGATATCTGTCTATTTATCTAATTACCTGCTTGGATAATTTTTTACCTCCTAGCATGTGGATTTCTCTAACTACCCGTTTGTCTGGTATTTCAATTGTTTCTGTTCTCATCTTGTTGGGCTTGCGAGGGGTTGAGCTTTGGCTCTTGGGTCCCACCTCTGAAGGGAGATGTGTTGTGAGGTGGAGAGAGAGTTTAACGAGTATAGGTGACTATTAAAGACAATTAATTACTATGCCACTCTGCACTTATGTGTCAAGTTTTAGCACACACATTCCTCCCTCATTTGGTTGGAGACAGGTTGAAGGATTACTAGATATCATTGATAGATAATGGCCTATGGAGACAAATACATAATATACCCGGTATGTATTATGTATATACGAGAGAAGGGTGGTAAGGTGTGTGTGTGTGAATGAGCAGTGGGAGGTGTAGGCGACGGGGCAGGCTGTTATTGTTGGCATAAATATGGTGTAATGTTAACTCTAGTGAGGAGTTCACTCGCTGCCACTTACGGGCTATTCATGCCCGTGCCACCTTTTAGGTGGCTTAATCTTCATCAATCAATCAATCTTGCCAGGGGCACACATCACCGCTCCTGTGCCAGGTAAGTCCACTACGGGCTCACCATAGCCCGTGCTACTTGCCCCGCTCCTGTGCCAGGTAAGTTATGGGCTCACCATAGCCCGTGCTACTTGGAACTTTATGTTCCCAGTAGCTGAATCTAAAACAACAACCCAGCTCGCCGGGTCGAGGTGGGCTCGTAGCTCGACATGACTTCTGAGTTATATTTTTCAACAGCATAATTGTTAGTTTACAAAAAAACTTATTGTTGTTCGGCTAACTTGTTAAAATTATTGAACACCTCTTTTTTTAACACTTAAAACCTACTTAAGATTTCGTAACACTTAAGGATAGGTCTTTGAGGCGATATCGGCTATAGTTCGACCTATGGAGAGACGATTATCTCTTCTATAGTCTCTTCTTCTCGTCTCTTCTATAGAGGAGACGATTGGGAACAACATATTTACGAATCGAGTACAAGTCTATTCACTAAATAACGATATATGCTGACCAGACCACACACTAGAACTGATGAGTGTGCCCAAGAAAATGGTCTTAAGGACCTAATGACCATTTTGGATTGCCTAAGAGTACACCGAGAGCAGCAATATATGGCCAGAAATGAAGCAAAACAATTAATAGACCAGAAACTATTCAATTTCCAGTAACTATTCTATTTATTACCGTCGTGATAGGTATCGCAAGTCTGTAGGTCAAATTAAGCTACTGAGTTCGACTATCTACAGCGGTACGCATCTTCGTATATGTGTACGCACTTTCGTGTGGTTACTCACCTATTTGTGCTTGCAGGATCGAGCACCGACTCTTGGATCCCGCCTTTCCAGCCATCGATTGTTTACAGCAATGACTCCTGTCCCATTTCCCTATCATACCTAGTTTTAAATGTATGAATAGAGTTTGCTTCCATAACCTGTTCCCCAAGCGCATTCCATTTTTCCACTACTCTCACGCTAAAAGAAAACTTCCTAACATCTCTGTGACTCATCTGAGTTTCCAGTTTCCACCCATGTCCCCTCGTTCTGTTATTATTACGTGTGAACATTTCATCTATTTCCACTTTGTCAATTTCCCTGAGTATTTTACATGTCACTATCATATCTCCTCTCTCCCTTCTTTTCTCTAGCGTCGTAAGGTTCAGTTCCTTCAGACGCTCTTCATACCCCATCCTTCGTAACTCTGGGACAAGCCTCGTCGCAAATCTCTGAACCTTCTCCAGTTTCCTTATGTGTTTCTTCAGGTGGGGGCTCCATGTGTGTGTGTGTGTGTACTCACCTAATTGTGCTTGCGGGGGTTGAGCTCTGGCTCTTTGGTCCCGCCTCTCAACCGTCAATCAACTGGTGTACAGATTCCTGAGCCTACTGGGCTCAGGATATGATAAAGCTTTATCATATCTACATTTGAAACTGTGTATGGAGTCAGCCTCCACCACATCACTGTGTGTGTAAGTGTGTGTGCGTGTGTGTGTGTACCAACAACACAACATTCCCAGAGGTGGTGTCTATGATCCACGTCTATCTTCTCCCTGTTTACACACACACACACACACACACACACACACACACACACACACACACACACACACACCACAATTCATTTCCATTATGTAATTTCCCCCGTCATAGCCCGTTACAATTAGCGGCAGCAACAATTATAAATGAAACATCGATCCCGCCATGGCGAACGAAGTCTGTTATTTGGTCCATTGCGTGCAAGAGGTTCGTAAAGAATTTCGTAATAAATAGCTCCGGATCTATTGGCGGGCCGAGGCCTCATGAATGGTCCAGCCGTGTGGGTGATGGCCAAATTCCCACATATGGTGAGGAACATGTTGTGCTCATCCGTGTTATTGCTCATTGGGGTTATTGCTGAATATTAGTGGTGTCTCGAGGCTGGGTGGGGGGGGGGATTGGCTAATAGGAAAGAGGGTAGGGGGTGAGGGGGTTCCAATCACTGCTAGATAAACCCACCAAACACATACACACACACACACACACACACACACGACTTAACTACAACGTTCGAGCAAGTTGGGATACCACCTAACAAATTATATATATATGTCAATTATCTAACCAGTTGTAATAACTTTGTAACGCTTTATAACAAGTTGTAACAAGATAACAATAGGGGTCGTTAGATTGTGTGTTTTTGCAGGGGAAACCCCTCATTACACACACACACACACACACAGTTGCCCGAACGAAGATAAAATAAACAACTACAAATTTTCTACCTCGGCTTCCAGAAAGCCAAGGCCAATAGCCAGACATTACATTAGATACGAACAATAGCTCCTCTTTCAGCCGTACAATCGACGACAACTAACGCAACAATCGGCCAGACAGGAACAATCAAAGCAGCATTTTTTTTTTTTTAGCAATCATGGTTGTTAGCGTGACGCAGTTCGTGGTCTTAATGTCTTAATGAAAGTCTTAATAATATAGTCTTAAAAGCCTTAAAGTCTTAAGTCTTGTCTTAAAAGTCTTAAGTCTTGTCTTAAAAGTCTTAAAAGTCTTAAAAGTCTTAAAGTCTTAATAATAAAGTCTTAAATTAATAAAAGACTTGAGACAAAGGAAGGCTGACGTTTCGTGATGGTTTGTGACGTCTTTCCTGTAGGACTAACGGAAGTGGACGGTTGTTAGCAGGTAGTTTGGGATCATTGCTGGATTACTATTAGCATGTGCAATTGGTAATTTGTTTTCCTTACGAGGTTTTAATAGGGAGAGAATAGGAGGAAGAGAGGGGGGGGGGAGGGGGGAGGAGGGAAGTGGGTGTGTGGAAGGTGGGGGAGAGAATGTACATGGGAGATTGGTCAAAGGAAGAGGAATGTCCTCTTCAGTGTCCTCATTCCTCTTCAAAGGAAGAGGAATGTCCAGGTTTAAATGTTAAATTTTGCCCCGAGGGGCGAGTTTATTGGGCAGCGTCACTCATCCTGTGAGTGGACACACCGCCATAGTGACAGTATTGGGCAGCGCCACTCATCCGGTGAGTGGACACACCGCCATAGTGACAGTATTGGGCAGCGCCACTCATCCTGCGAGTGGACACACCGCCATAGTGACAGTATTGGGCAGCGCCACTCATCCTGCGAGTGGACACACCGCCATAGTGACAGTATTGGGCAGCGCCACTCATCCTGCGAGTGGACACACCGCCATAGTGACAGTATTGGGCAGCGCCACCTATCCTGCGAGTGGACACACCGCTATAGGACCATGTACAACACTCCCCAATAGGAAGAAAACCCGCCGAGTTGTTGGTCGGTCAATGTAGCAGAGTCTAGAAAATACCATAAACTATTCTTATTATCCTTTTAGAGATATATATTATCTCGATAAACTTTCTTGAAACTTGAAAGAGAGTGTAAAAAGGAAAGCTGGTAAGTGGAACGAGGTTCAGGGAGAGTGGGAAGTTGAAAAGTCGGAATTAAGGAAGCTGAAGTTGGGTTGAAGACAATTTTCAAGATTACGGTTGGCAGGAGTTTAGCTTCTGGTGGTGGATTGAGATTGTGGTAGAGGGAGATCAGACCTCACGTTGGAGGGTCGAAGTGAATGGTAAATGGGAAATGGGGAAGGAGGGAGGAGGTAATGGTAGAATAGGGTAATTGTCCTCGCCTAATTATACTCGCCTAATTGTGCTTACAGAGGGAGATTTGGTAGGCCTCTACCACACTACTTAACTACTCTGACCCTAAATATTGGTTTTCTTAATGTCTCTCTGGATCATTTGGGCACTCAGATTCCATCCTGTGCCCCTCTGGATCATTTGGGCACTCAGATTCCATCCTTTGCCCCTCTGGATCATTTGGGCACTCAGATTCCATCCTGTGCCCCTCTGGATCATTTGGGCACTCAGATTCCATCCTGTGCCCCTCTGGATCATTTGGGCACTCAGATTCCATCCCGTGTTCCCTGGTTCATTTGGGCACTCAGATTCCATCCCGTGTTCCCTGGTTCATTTAAGCATTCAGATTCCATCCCGTGTTCCCTGGTTCATTTAAGCATTCAGATTCCATCCCGTGTTCCCTGGTTCATTTAAGCATTCAGATTCCATCCCGTGTTCCCTGGTTCATTTAAGCATTCAGATTCCATCCCGTGTTCCCTGGTTCATTTAAGCATTCAGATTCCATCCCGTGTTCCCTGGTTCATTTAAGCATTCAGATTCCATCCCGTGTTCCCTGGTTCATTTAAGCATTCAGATTCCATCCCGTGTTCCCTGGTTCATTTAAGCATTCAGATTCCATCCCGTGTTCCCTGGTTCATTTAAGCATTCAGATTCCATCCCGTGTTCCCTGGTTCATTTAAGCATTCAGATTCCATCCCGTGTTCCCTGGTTCATTTAAGCATTCAGATTCCATCCTGTGTTCCCTGGTTCGAGTTCCACTCTTGTTAAATAATCTGACTTTATCTATCCCTATTCCTCCGAGTTTGAGGCACAAAGAAGAACTGAGGTTAGCAAACAGAGTTAAAATGAGAGAGA
>NC_091172.1:44911496-44956496 GCF_040958095.1 Procambarus clarkii | reverse complement strand
GAAATGTGTCTAATTTTACCATGGAGAAGTTATAACTTAGCACACAGCCGAGTTAGCAAGGATAATAATCTTTATTTAATACGTCGCCTCAACGTTGTGATTAAGTCACGTGTTTGTTGGGACTTAGTTTATCGGTGACAATAATTTGCAATGTGTGTCCTGAATATATCCATTTTGCTCTATTCTTACAGATTCTTAGTATATTGGAACTCTTCCCAGTCACCCCTTTATTGTTTATTAAACTCATTTGATTAGAATCTGAGTTAATGCTTCAACAGAAATAGTTATGATGACAGTGTAATTTTAAATTAAAATTTTTAGCATAAAACTCACTGACAAATATCTTCAGTCTGGTTTGAAAATTATCGAACAGCTCTGTTTTAAACTTGAAATCCATCAAAAGTTCTTTCATTACCTACCTATTTTTTTTAATGTTGCTTCGAAAGGCGAGTTTATTGGGCAGCGTCACTCATCCTGTGAGTGGACACACCGCCATAGTGACAGTATTGGGCAGCGCCACTCATCCTGTGAGTGGACACACCGCCATAGTGACAGTATTGGGCAGCGCCACTCATCCTGTGAGTGGACACACCGCCATAGTGACAGTATTGGGCAGCGTCACTCATCCTGTGAGTGGACACACCGCCATAGTGACAGTATTGGGCAGCGTCACTCATCCTGTGAGTGGACACACCGCCATAGTGACAGTATTGGGCAGCGCCACTCATCCTGTGAGTGGACACACCGCCTTAGTGACAGTATTGGGCAGCGCCACTCATCCTGTGAGTGGACACACCGCCATAGTGACAGTATTGGGCAGCGCCACTCATCATGTGAGTGGACACACCGCCATAGTGACAGTATTGGGCAGCGCCACTCATCCTGTGAGTGGACACACCGCCATAGTGACAGTATTGGGCAGCGCCACTCATCCTGTGAGTGGACACACCGCCATAGTGACAGTATTGGGCAGCGTCACTCATCTTGTGAGTGGACACACCGCCATAGTGACAGTATTGGGCAGCGTCACTCATCCTGTGAGTGGACACACCGCCATAGTGACAGTATTGGGCAGCGTCACTCATCTTGTGAGTGGACACACCGCCATAGGGACAGTATTGGGCAGCGCCACTCATCCTGTGAGTGGACACACCACCATAGTGACAGTATTGGGCAGCGCCACTCATCCTGTGAGTGGACACACCACCATAGTGACAGTATTGGGCAGCGCCACTCATCCTGTGAGTGGACACACCACCATAGTGACAGTATTGGGCAGCGCCACTCATCCTGTGAGTGGACACACCACCATAGTGACAGTATTGGGCAGCGCCACTCATCCTGTGAGTGGACACACCACCATAGTGACAGTATTGGGCAGCGCCACTCATCTTGTGAGTGGACACACCACCATAGTGACAGTATTGGGCAGCGTCACTCATCTTGTGAGTGGACACACCGCCATAGTGACAGTATTGGGCAGTGTCACTCATCCTGTGAGTGGACACACCGCCATAGTGACAGTATTGGGCAGTGTCACTCATCCTGTGAGTGGACACACCGCCATAGTGACAGTATTGGGCAGTGTCACTCATCCTGTGAGTGGACACACCGCCATAGTGACAGTATTGGGCAGTGTCACTCATCCTGTGAGTGGACACACCGCCATAGTGACAGTATTGGGCAGTGTCACTCATCCTGTGAGTGGACACACCGCCATAGTGACAGTATTGGGCAGCGTCACTCATCCTGTGAGTGGACACACCGCCATAGTGACAGTATTGGGCAGCGCCACTCATCCTGTGAGTGGACACACCACCATAGGGACAGTATTGGGCAGTGTCACTCATCCTGTGAGTGGACACACCGCCATAGGGATAGTATTGGGCAGTGTCACTCATCCTGTGAGTGGACACACCGCCATAGTGACAGTATTGGGCAGCGTCACTCATCCTGTGAGTGGACACACCGCCATAGTGACAGTATTGGGCAGCGTCACTCATCCTGTGAGTGGACACACCGCCATAGTGGCAGTATTGGGCAGCGTCACTCATCCTGTGAGTGGACACACCGCCATAGTGACAGTATTGGGCAGCGCCACTCATCCTGTGAGTGGACACACCGCCATAGTGACAGTATTGGGCAGCGTCACTCATCCTGTGAGTGGACACACCGCCATAGGGACAGTATTGGGCAGCGTCACTCATCCTGTGAGTGGACACACCGCCATAGTGACAGTATTGGGCAGCGCCACTCATCCTGTGAGTGGACACACCGCCATAGTGACAGTATTGGGCAGCGTCACTCATCCTGTGAGTGGACACACCGCCATAGTGACAGTATTGGGCAGCGCCACTCATCCTGTGAGTGGACACACCGCCATAGTGACAGTATTGGGCAGCGCCACTCATCCTGTGAGTGGACACACCGCCATAGTGACAGTATTGGGCAGCGTCACTCATCCTGTGAGTGGACACACCACCATAGTGACAGTATTGGGCAGCGCCACTCATCCTGTGAGTGGACACACCGCCATAGTGACAGTATTGGGCAGCGTCACTCATCCTGTGAGTGGACACACCGCCATAGTGACAGTATTGGGCAGCGTCACTCATCCTGTGAGTGGACACACCACCATAGTGACAGTATTGGGCAGCGCCACTCATCCTGTGAGTGGACACACCGCCATAGTGACAGTATTGGGCAGCGTCACTCATCCTGTGAGTGGACACACCGCCATAGTGACAGTATTGGGCAGCGCCACTCATCCTGTGAGTGGACACACCGCCATAGTGACAGTATTGGGCAGCGTCACTCATCCTGTGAGTGGACACACCGCCATAGTGACAGTATTGGGCAGCGTCACTCATCCTGTGAGTGGACACACCGCCATAGTGACAGTATTGGGCAGCGTCACTCATCCTGTGAGTGGACACACCGCCATAGTGACAGTATTGGGCAGCGTCACTCATCCTGTGAGTGGACACACCGCCATAGTGACAGTATTGGGCAGCGCCACTCATCCTGTGAGTGGACACACCGCCATAGTGACAGTATTGGGCAGCGTCACTCATCCTGTGAGTGGACACACCGCCATAGTGACAGTATTGGGCAGCGCCACTCATCCTGTGAGTGGACACACCGCCATAGTGACAGTATTGGGCAGCGCCACTCATCCTGTGAGTGGACACACCACCATAGTGACAGTATTGGGCAGCGTCACTCATCCTGTGAGTGGACACACCGCCATAGTGACAGTATTGGGCAGCGTCACTCATCCTGTGAGTGAACACACCGCCATAGTGACAGTATTGGGCACCGCCACTCATCCTGTGAGTGGACACACCGCCATAGTGACAGTATTGGGCAGCGTCACTCATCCTGTGAGTGGACACACCGCCATAGTGACAGTATTGGGCAGCGCCACTCATCCTGTGAGTGGACACACCGCCATAGTGACAGTATTGGGCAGCGCCACTCATCCTGTGATTGGACACACCGCCATAGTGACAGTATTGGGCAGCGCCACTCATCCTGTGAGTGGACACACCACCATAGTGACAGTATTGGGCAGCGCCACTCATCCTGTGAGTGGACACACCACCATAGTGACAGTATTGGGCAGCGCCACTCATCCTGTGAGTGGACACACCACCATAGTGACAGTATTGGGCAGCGCCACTCATCCTGTGAGTGGACACACCACCATAGTGACAGTATTGGGCAGCGTCACTCATCCCGCGTATTCATATACGTGCAAAACAACCGAGTTTCTTACGGAGTGGCAAATCGAGTGAACCACTTATACGCATCATCACTTGTGGTTTATTCTTATGTTAAATATGGATTTTTTTTCCTAACATCACGCAGAATTTTGTTTTCTAGTATCACCAAGCTAGCACCTCTTGACACACACTATGTGATCTTTCATATAGTCTAGAACAACTGCTCCAATGCATCAATGTACCTAAATATGTTAAATATTTGTTTTAATACTCATTCTCCATTGGTACTTCATCAATTTGCAGGCGAGGAGTCACAATAACGTGGCTGAAATATGTTGACCAGACCACACACTAGAAGGTGAAGGGACGACGACGTTTCGGTCCGTCCTGGACCATTCTCAAGTCGATTGTGATACGTCGTCGTCTCTTCACTTTCTAGTGTGTGGTTTGGTCAACTTCATCAAGTGGTTAATCTGTACTTCGATTTGGGGCCAGATTTGTGTGGTGATAAGGTACGCTTAAGGTACAGCTGTTAGTGGTAGCGTCCCTTAAGTGGAATATATATCCATTTCACCCTGAATCTTGCAGAACAACTTGCAAGATCTGGTTCAATTGCCTCCTTAATATTGTCATACTGGTTCCAGCCGTATGTCACATTTACACTCACACATTACAAGATCAAATGAGAAAATCAATTGTAGTAATGAGGGGGATTCGAACCATCGACCTAGGTACTGCCAGGGACACGAACATTATAAAAAGAATCATAGGCTATTACAGTCGCCTATTTTTCGTCAACACACTTCACATATCCGGGAGTTTAAAACAACAACAAAATGTTACAAATTTAACACATTTATTCCCGTGCAGGTCAGAGAGGTTAAAGGTCAGCAACTGTCAGTCCACCTGACAAGACCCTCCAATTTTAACAATTTCTCAGATCACGTGAATAGTGTATATTTTAAACGGGAGCAAACAAACAAGAAAATCACACCTTCCTTGATATTAACAAGTCAGCCTGGATATGTTAATTCATGTTAATTCACAGTCTGGCGAGGTTAGTTCTGCGTGGACTGATATTAAGTCTTCCTAGGGCAACACCCTCTTTGGGGGCAAAGGCGTACTATCCCTCACCTTTAGACAAAGTCGGTCTGCACGTGTTATAATGATATATTTTCACCCAAGTTATGGTCGGTATTTTTCTAGTTGGGTTGTCAGTCATTCACTTCCTGGTCATCATAAGCCCAAATCAGGCTGTCTGTTGGCGAAGGTGAAGACATTAAATTATACCGTGAATTGTATTCACCTACAACAATGAGATTGTATTCACCTCCATCAATGAGATTGTATTCACCTACAACAATGAGATTGTATTCACCTCCATCAATGAGATTGTATTCACCTACAACAATGAGATTGTATTCACCTACAACAATGAGATTGTATTCACCTACAACAATGAGATTGTATTCACCTACAACAATGAGATCGCGAGTCCGTGTTTAAGAGAATGGCGTTTCTACCAGATACATAGACAGTCTGTGTGTTTGTATAACTGTCACATTAGTCGAGAGAGTATAGTGATCAAACACACACACACACACACACACACACACACACACACACACACACACACACACACACACACACACACACACACACACACACACACACACACACACACACAGACACACACACACACTCAAAACTCAATTTAGATCGGACACGATTACCGCTAGCCCATAAGCCCTTTTATCTTCTATAACATTTATTAGCCAAATCGCAATAACATTTAGCAGGTCCCGTTGCGTATGAAGGGCAAGAGAGGGCTATCTGCCCACGGGTCATTAGGTCGATATGCTCAGGGAACTACAACCAGCGTTTGGTTCATGCGTCCTGCAGGCACATAGAGCCAATGATCCCGGTGACATGACAGGGGAAAAAACCAGGGGAATTTAATTTCTATGGCACTGCACAAACACCTTTTTTTTTTTGTTTTTTTTTCAACCTTTTTTTTTTAATTTGAATATATATTAGTGCACAAAAGATTTTACGATATCAAAGCACAGTTTTCATTGCAGTATTCTCGAGTCCAATTGGTAGCATTTGAAAGTAATAACATTTAAAGCAGTTAACGTTAGAATATAGGATTGTTTCATGGGGTATTTTTGTGTGTAGGAGAGTTGTAGGGCATTATAGAGTGTTCCAGGCTAAGCATCGTAAGTTCATGTGCAACCTTAATTAAAAATAAAACGAATAGCTGAAAGTTGTGTACGGTATGGCAACATTTCCTCACACACACACACACGCACACACACACACACACGCACACGCACGCACACACACACACACACACACACACACACAAACACGCACACACACATACACACGCACGCACACGAGCCACAGGGACGTTAGAAGGAACTTTTTTAGTGTCAGAGTAGTTAACAGGTGGAATGCATTAGGCAGTGATGTGGTGGAGGCTGACTCCATACACAGTTTCAAGTGTAGATATGATAGAGCCCAATAGGCTCAGGAACCTGTACACCTGTTGATTGACGGTTGAGAAGCGGGACCAGAGAGAGAAAGCTCAACCCCCACAAACACAAATAGGTGAGTACACACACACACACACACACACACACACACACACACACACACACACACACACGTCAAGTTTATGCCAGAAGCGACCACAGAAGAACTCAAGTCAGCGACAACACACAAAAAATTTATAGTTCAAAGCAACAATTGAATAAACCCCTTTTAAAACATCATTAATAACACAATACACAACCTATGTCAGAAAACACGTCCAGTATGCAGCTCCTTTATGGCTCTCACACATTGGTAATTACATTAATATATCATTAAAAGGTTTAGTTAGTTTTTTAATAATTAGATTTCCCTACGATATCAGGTTAAGATTGATCTAAATTAAAAATAATAAGAGAGTAGTATCAGGGGAATGAGCCAAGCCATTACGACTATATAGCACTTGAAATCAGTCAGGATAAGGATTTGGGATGGGTCCTCGTTCAAGACTTTAAGAGAATGAGATTTTCAGAACAAGAAAAAAGCAAGAAAGTCGAAGGCACAGGTGTAACATGAAGATGCAGACTTACAAGGGATAAATGCGTTTTCCAGCAGAGTACCCATCGTATCCAACAGGGTAGTGGTGTATGTAGATCTCCTCCCTCCCTCTCCCATGTTTTAAAACTATATATGGCTAAGACATTAATCAGAAGCTGAAACATTAGACAGGTAGCAACGTCGGCAACCCCCACTCTCTCCCTCTCCCTCTCACACTCTCACTCTCTTACTCTCTCACTCTCTGGTTGCAGGAAGGCATAGGAGAAGACTACTTTTCAGTCCTGTTACCATCTCCCGAAGCACTTTAAATATGTAACAGGTTGGCAATCAAATTTGTCTGCATTCAACTATTCCATCAACCCAAAATGACATTCAATGTTCCAATACAACAATAATCCAAAAATCCAATCCAATAATCCAAAATACAATAATACAAAATAATCCAAAAACAATCCAATCCAAAAAAACAATAAAAATAAATAATAAAATTAAATTTAATAGGGTTAGTCTTTGATAATTTAATGTTTTCATAATATAATGAAAAATTAATTTAATAATTGTGTATAATAATTAATAAAAAATCATTTATATTACTTTTAGTCCCGTTATCATCCCCATTTTCATAATAACGTTGACAATCACTTATAATAACCACTAAACACTTCGTCATATCAGCACAAGGTCCAGCAAAAAAAAAAAAAAAGAGGACAATGTAGGAAAAAAATCCCTCTTGCATGAGGAAAGTTGAGAGAGCGAGCTATACGTCATTCCCAGGGTGTTCCTATTTGTTTGAGAGTTGAGAGTGAAGGCACTCAGTCACACTCTGGCCTCACCAGAGTGAACAGTTCCACTCACCCTCCTTGCTGCAGATATTGACCTAAAATCCTCTTTATTAAATGCTAAATTTTGTATTTGGGGGAGCAGAGAGAGAGAGAGAGAGAGAGTGAGTGTACTCACCTAGTTGTTCTTGCGGGGGTTGAGCTCTAGCTCTATGGTCCCGCCTCTCAACTGTCAATCAACTGGTGTACAGATTCCTGAGCCTACTGGGCTCTATCATATCTACATTTGAAACTGTGTATGGAGTCAGCCTCCACCACATCACTGCCTAATGCATTCCAATTACTAACTACTCTGACTAAGGCTAACCTTGCGATGAGTGATTGATTGATATAGGCTAAGACCTATATCAACCTTTGAAGGGTTATTTAAACCTATATCAACCTCTGAAGGGTTATTAAGGTTTATATCAACCTCTGAAGGGTTATTAAGGTCTATATCAACTTCTGGAAGGGCTATTAAGACTAATCAACCTCTGGAAGGGTTATTAAGACTTATCAACCTCTGGAAGGGTTATTAAGGCCTATCAACCTCTGGAAGGGTTATTAAGGCCTATCAACCTCTGGAAGGGTTATTAAGGCCTATCAACCTCTGGAAGGGTTGTTAAAGATACAACTTACGAGCTCTGAAACCTCACAACCAAAAGGTTGTTATTATTATAAACAACCTCATAATTCTTCCCCGTTTAAAACAATTCTGTAATATACATCAACAAAGCCGACATGATTGAGGAAAAGATGAACAGGTTTCGCTAAAGAGCATCGGGTAAATGCTCGCTACCATCCAAAGAATTCCAAGCAACAAACGCATTTGTTTCCGTGCCCAGTCAGTTCAGGTTCTTGGAGTGGGTGCAGATGCAAGGAACGGGGGGGGGGGGGGGTGTAGGGGGGGTGGACGGGGGTAGGAAGGGGGGGGGTGGACGGGGGTAGGAAGGGGGGGGGGTGGTCAAGATTCCTTCATGAATGGAGTGGTATGTAAAGAGCGTGCGAGTTGTGTGTATATTATATATATATATATATATATATATATATATATATATATATATATTTTGTGACGATAATCTCCTTCAAGAGAGATTGAGCCTGCTCTTCCCTCCTAAGTACGTCCCTATACAACTAATAACAACTAATATAGAAGATATATCCAACAAGTACAACACCAAGTTTTGCCCAGAGAGCAAACGTATTCAGCACCGGGACACCTGCTCCACCTCCGACACTCAAACCAGCAAACTGCTTGTCCGTCGCCTGCCTATCGCTGATTGGCTGGCGCCCGTCGCACGTGCTCCTCCACCCACCACACAAGCTGACGTCTGAGCCCCGCGACCTACAGTCATCAGAATATACCGTGCTCTCCAACACGTCTCATTGGTAGACTAAGCCTTGGCTTACGTGTACTAAGGGAGGTGGCAGCTTGAAGCCAATATTCCTGCACTAATATAATTTCCTTCCTATTACTCACTTGTCTTAACGTAACTTTTCATTTGCCAGTGATTATTCTTATTATTTTGTTTGATTTTATGTTACAATTTTTATGTCCAATTTTATTCATGTTTTGCTTTTCTAACGTAATTAAAATTTCATTGTTCAATTTACTTGTGTTTTGTATGTCTTCCCATTACCTTACCACAGACAAAAGTTCCAGATTTTCTCTTTTTGTTTCTTTATGTGACGAGGCCCTACCCCTAGCTTTTGAAACAGCCGAACACCAACGCATTACCGTCACACATATATATAATGTCTCTATACTGCTAGTATTTCTTAGTTTAGGCTAGTTCAACTTATCAGTGTAATACACGCTTGTGTGTGTATATGTGAGTGTATATACGCATGAATACCAAGTTCTAAAAATACAACACAACTGGTTCTCGACACGTTAGAAAGTATTCCACACCTCCAATGCCTCAGCTCAAAGTTTTTTTGTTGCATTTTTTTGTTGTATTTATATATTTTTGCCTTTGTGGCCTGTCTGAGTATGTTTTATAAGCATTCTCTGGCCCCTTGTTCGGCGGGTCTGGTTGGTTTAAGAGTCGTTAGAGATAAAGAGGCTTCGTTACAGGGTTCATAACACAGAGAGACAAGATGTTGACACTCCCACGGTGTGGTTGGTTAGGATTCCTTGCTCAGAACACCATGGGAGGTACAGAGTGTCTTCCTCCTTGGGGCTAAGGGCACTCTCCCTTAGGCCACTGGGAGAGATGCAATGTCTCCCAGGCAATTCCCTGAGAGCAATAATCTAACACCTCCCTCAGGCCACCGTGGGAGAATGAACAACAAGAAGAACAGTGTATTCCCACATTAACTCCCACCAGCTAATGTTTTCCCAAATACAACACTGTCTATCACAAGAAAAAAAAATTGCTACAGAACCCATTACATTTTTGCAGCAATGCATCACTAATTCTTCAAAATCCAATTGCACATCAATTGTCCATTTGGAAGACTGATGTCTTTATCACGTAAGAACGTCTACAGTTGCACATTAATCACGTGCATCAACTATAGCAAATCTCTTAGTTGATGAGTGAATGGAATACTGTTACGGCCCTCTCGGGACGCAACGGGGTTCTTACTCTGATGTTATGAGGAAGTAGTATCCGGCCCCAAGCCAGTAGTGGCTTTCAAGGAATGAGATCCGTGATGCAAGAAACTTAAAGGGGGAAGGGAAAGAAAGTTAAGAACTTAAGACTATAATTATTACCATCACCAAATAAATAATATATAAAAGAGTGCACAGGGGGAGGGATATTAACACTGTACAGGGGAAATACACAATCGTCTTCTGAAGACTCTGGATCCAAATTCTCGGTGCTAAGTTCTCGGTGCTTTCGTGGTCTCTTGACGAATCTTCCGATCAAGCTGAGTCTACCCCAAACACAGGCCAGCCAAAACACAGGTCCACTGGGGGCACCGCCGTGGAGGCCGTCAACCACAAGTCCAGCAGGTCTGCTGGCAGGTTCAGGATCAGCCACGCTGGTCAGGCCACTCCACGGGCGATACTAGGGTAGCGCCCTAGTCAGGAGCCTCGTGTGATACCACAAATCACTCTCCTGTCCTCAATACCCCAGTGGATAATCGTCTCCAGCAGTCGGTCCCGGATAATCCTTCTACTGCCACTCCACTGGCAGGGTAACACCACAGTGTTCTTCCGGGGGACGACTTCACAGCTGCTGCAGCAAAACACAAGGTATGGAGACGGCTGCCTTGGGTAGACTGACTCAACTTCAATCACAGCAGTCCCAGGTCGACTCTGTAAGCAGACACATCATCAATAACTGGGACACACTAAAACACCTCACTTACGGGCTCAGGCACAAACGCCCACCTATCCACTCCATAGATGGCGCAGTTGTCTGAGCTTCACCTCACCAGAGGTCAGCAGCGGCTGTGTTGTGAGCTGCACAGGACTGGAAACCGGCCCTTGTGGCCAGTACTCGTCGTCCTCACCAGGTGTCGTCGTCCGTTTGGAGGGGGTTTCGGGAGCTGACCCACAGATGGCGTGGTCGTCACTGCTCCGTGCTTGGACGCTGGATCCGGGTTCGTAACAAATACAGAAACTGTAATTACAATGCTGAATGTTTACTGTAATTATACAGTAATCTGTATGACAAACTATTCTCACTATCAGGGAGTGAAGATGCCTACACACACACACTCACACACACACATACACACTATCAGGAGACTCCAGATGGTCTCACACTATCAGGAGACTCCAGATGGTCTCACACACTATCAGGAGACTCCAGATGGTCTCACACACTATCAGGAGAGTCCGGAAGGTGACACACACACACTATCCTCATAGCGGTAGTGAAGATGGCCACAAACTTCATTGTCAATTATTAATTAATTTTTTTTTAATATTTCCTGTTTCGCTGTTACTATTTACAACCAATGTAATACAAGATTATGGTAGCTAATAGTCAAATTGTACAATAACGAGACACTTGAAAAAGTTGTAACTTGAAATGAGTGCACTAAGTGCTTCGTCTTCCTTGCTATCAAGGGTCATATTTTTCTGTGTTTACCACTAGTGAAGATGATGAACAAATGGTGAACACAACGCATGTACGCCACCCTTGATGAACACCCCAAATAATGAACACCACAAATGATGAACACCACAAATGATTGTTACGGCCCTCTCGGGACGCAACGGGGTTCTTACTCTGATGTTGTTAGAGGAAGATATATGTATCCGTTCCCAAGCCAGTAGTGGCTATCAAGGGATGAGATCCGTGACGCAAGTAACTTAAAGGGAGTAGGGAAAGAAAGCTAAGAACTTAATATTATAATTAACACCATCACCGATTAAATATATAAAATAAAAGAGTGCACAAGGGGGAGGGGTATTAACACTTTACAAGGGGATTAACCCACAATTGATGTCTTCTGCTGAAGACGCTGGTGCCATAACTCTCGGTGCCGAGTCCTTGGTGCTTTCTTCGTGGCCTCACAACGAATTCTCCAAAGAAGTTGAGCCTACCCTGGCCACAGGTCAGCCAAAACACAGGTCCACTGGGGGCACCGCCGTGGAGGCCGTCAACCACACGTCCAGCTGGTCTGCTGGCAGGTTCTGAGCCAACAAGGCTGGTACGGCCACTCCACGAACGATAAAAGGGGAACGCCCTAGACAGGAGCCTCGTGTGACACCACAAATCACTCTCCTGTCTTCAGTACCCCAGTGGATGATCGTCTCCAACAGTCGGTCCCGGGTAAATCCTTTTACTGCCACTCCACTGGCAGGCTAACACACCACAGTGTTCTTCCGGGGGGACGACGTCACTACAGCTGCAGCAAAGTTCAAGGTATGGAGACTGGCTGCCTCGGGTAGACTGACTCCACTTCCATCACAGCAGTCCCAGGTCGGCTCTGTAAGCAGACACGTCATCAATAACTGGGACACTAAAACACCTCACTTACGGGCTCGGGCACAAACACCTGACGTATCCAGTCCATAGATGGCGCTGTCGTCGGAGCACCACCTCACCAGAGGTCAGTGGCGGCGGTGTTGTGAGCTGCACGGGACTGGAAACTGGCCCTCGTAGCTGATACACGGCATCCTCACCAGGTGTCGTCGGCGTTTGGCGGGGGGTTTCGGGAGCCGACCCACAGATGGCGTGGTCGTTACTGCTCCCTGCTCGGACGCTGGATCCGGGTTCGTAACACCTCCCCACCAAAAGGAATTTGGTTTGGGGTTCTATAAGAGAAGACAAACCAAATTAGTATGAGGATTTAGATGCGAGATAATGCATCAGCTACCACGTTGTCCACCCCTTTGATGTGTTCAATCTGGAGGGGGTATTGCTGCAGATGGAGACTCCATCTGGTGAGCCTGAGGTTCTTTTGCCTAAACTGAGCCAGGAACTTTAGAGGATTATGGTCGGTCCGTACTAATATAGGATGACCATTGCTTGTTAGATACACCTCAAAGTGCTGGACGGAATTAATCAAGGCCAACGTTTCCTTTTCTATGACCGAGTAATTCAGCTGGCTGGGGGTGAACTTCTTAGAATGATAGGCCACCGGATGTTCTACCCCCTTCTCGTCCGTCTGGGATAAAACGGAGCCCAGGCCATAGTCAGAGGCGTCGACCGTCAGGATGAATCTATCCTCAAAGCTCGGGGACCTGAGGATTGGAGAAGAGATCAGAATTGCTTTGAGACTCTCGAATGCCTTCTGGCAATTCTCATTCCATATTAACTTTACCCCCTTCTTCAACAGATTGGTCAGGGGGGCGGCGATAGAGGAAAAATTAGGGACAAACTTACGATAAAACCCAGCCATACCAAGGAAACGTAAGATGTCCTTCCTGGTAGCTGGCGTAGGATACTGGACTATTGCCTCGATCTTGCTGGCCTTCGGCGCAATCCATCCTCCTCCAACCTTATGACCTAGGAAGATGACAGAGGTTCTGGCAAACTCAGATTTATGTAGGTTGACCACCAATCCTGACTGGAGCATGGCCTTGAAGAAATCCTCTATGTGACGCAGATGATCCTGCCAATCTACATCATATATTAATACATCATCGATGTAGACTAAGGTGTTTTCCACGTCACGCAACACAGTACCCATCAGTCTCTGGAAAGTGGAGGCTGCGTTTTTCATCCCGAATGGCATCACCTGACATTCAAATAGCCCGTCGGGAGTCACAAATGCCGATATGGGTTTGGCTTTTTCCGTGAGGGGAACTTGCCAATAGCCTTTGAACAGATCAAATTTTGTCAGGTACCGGGCTCTACCTATGGCATCCAGACATTCCTCTACTCTGGGAAGAGGATAAGTATCTGCTACAGTGACCTTATTCACCTGGCGATAATCAATACAAAGACGGTATTTCTTACCAGGTTTGGGCACTAGTAGTATCGGAGATGACCATGGGCTCGAGCTCGGGGCTATCAGATGGTGCTTCAGCATGTAATCTACCTCCTCTTTCACCACCCGTTTCTTCAGTGGGTTGAGACGGTACGGGTGTTGCTTTATAGGTCGGACGCCTTCCTCCAGCTCGACATCATGCCTCAAGACAGATGTTAATCCTGGAACATCGTCGAAGATAGGCTTGTATTGCCGGATCATCTGCAGCAATGATGATTGATGTCCTTCGGCCACGTGTGTCAACTTTGCCTGCAAGTTTAACAGAATGTCTGAGTTAGTCAACACCTCCTCTTCCTCCTCAATGTCGTCATTAGTGGTCACTAAGGTTACGGGGAGTGTATTCTGCCCCTCGTATCTCTTGATCATATTAACATGAACCAGAGTTTCTTTCTTACGACGGTCTGGAGTACTCAGAAGGTAATTGAGGTTAGTAACCTTCTTTACAACCGGGTAGGGACCTACGAATCTGGCGCTCAAACTTCCAGTTATTGTAGGAGTACATACCAAAACCAGATCTCCTACTTGAAACTCCCTTTGCTTGGTCCTCCTATCGTACCTGCTCTTGATAGTTCTCTGTGTATTGTCCAAGTTCCTTGTAGCCATCTCCCAGTCTGAGAACAGCCGTCCTTTATTTGTAGACAACCAGTCCACCATATCCTCGTTGGTTTCCGCGTCCAGCCAATGTTCTCGTGCCACTTCTAAGGGACCTCTTACTGAGTGACCAAAGATCATCTCGAATGGGGAGATTCCTAGGGATTCATTGGGCACTGATCTTACCGCAAATAGGAAGTAGGGCAGTTCTTCAACCCACTTATTCTGCCTGTCGTAGCAAAACTTCCGAAGCATGCCCTTCAACGTCTGGTGAAAACGTTCCAAAGCTCCTTGAGACTCGGGATGGTAGGCACTAGAGGTTATCTGCTGGATTCCCAGGTCGGCGATCTGTTGGCGAAACAAATGGGACATGAAGTTAGATCCCTGGTCCGTCTGAATAGTCTTGGGAAGACCGTATCGTGAGATGAACCAGAGCAGTTGTTTCACCAAAACCCTAGCTGTGATGGTCTTAAGGGGGATCGCTTCTGGGTACCTACTAACCCGATCTAGTATTGTTAGCAAATACTGTACCCCTGAAGTAGCAGGTGGAAGAGGGCCTACTATATCCAAGATAAGGTGTTCGAAGGGCTCACCTATTGATGGAATGGGGTATAAATGGGCTTTGGGGACAGGCTGGTTTGCTTTCCCGGCCACCTGGCAGGCGTGGCAGGTCTTGCAGAAACGACGTACGTCCTCCTTCATATGCGGCCAGTAGAAGCCCTTGGCTAGGCGTTGGAAAGTCTTAGAGATCCCACCATGTCCAGCAAATCTATTAGCATGGGCTGTTTCTAACAGCTTAGATCTGAACACGGCTGGGACGACTATCTGATCACCTACCGCACTTGACTGGGGATATTTCGGAGGATGCCGGCGACACAGTACATCATTTGACCACACATACAGATCCCCTCCTTTCGCAGGAGTGTCTACGGTGTCGGCCAACTTCCGTACCTGAGGGTCCTTCTTCTGTTCCTCTATCAGATGGGCTCGAGTCCAGTGTTCAGGAACCGGCATCTGGACGGGCGGGACTGGTGTATGGCTACTCGTAACCTGTGGGATAGGAGGAGAGTCAAACAAAGTGTTTAGATCTAGTGGTGCATGGAGGTGCGCCTGAGACCTGGTTTGCACTGCTGCGATGGGACTGGTCTCTTCACGTCCTGGATTCTCCACTACCAGGGGACAGTTGGGTAACAATCCTAGGGGTAAGTCATTGGCTAATATTACGTCAATTCCCTCTATGGGAAGACTATCCACCACAGCCAACCGACACTCACCTTTGAAGTGCTGAGAGTCTAGATGTACTTGTACCAATGGGGCAACGTACAAGGTGGAAGGGAATCCACCCAGGATTACCTTCTGCATCTCATTCGCCGATATACCTTCGGGTAATGATGTTTCCAGAATTAGAGACTGGGCCACTCCACTGTCTCTAAGTATTACCACAGGCGTACCTGAAAGGCCGCTGGTTACATACCCTTGGGAGATATACGGGGCGAACAATCCCTTCCTCATCTCCAGGGTGGATGTCGGTGGTACTATACTGTTCATCAGCATGACTTCCCTACGGGGATTATTACCTGTACTGCCACGACACCTTGCAGCAATATGTCCTCTCTTGCCGCAGGTCCAACACAATACATCCCTTTTAGGACTAATCGTCCGAGGACTATCTGAGGTTGGCTTGACGACACTTCGAGGGGCAGTTCTATCTTCCGGTCTATGTTTGGTTGGATATCTTGAATAGGTCTTCGGGACGTTCCTAGCAGATGGCCTATGAGTCAGGATATACTCTTCAGCCATGGTGGCTGCCGCACTCAAGGTCTCTACCTGCTGTTCCTCTAGGTACGTCTTCAGATCTCCAGACAAACAATCCTTGAAGTCCTCGAGCAGAATCAGCTGCTCGAGGTCTTCCTTGGTCTCCACCTTCCGAGAGGCACACCATTCTTGAAAAAGTCGCTCCTTGATCGTGGCGAACTCGGTGAAAGTGTGCTCTGAGGTCTTCTTCAGGTTTCTAAACTTCTGCCTGTATGCCTCAGGTACCAATTGGTACGCCATGAGCACAACCTTCTTCACCTTGTCGTAATCGCCGGAGTCGTCAAGGGATAACGTAGAGTAGGCGATTTGGGCCTTCCCAGTTAAGACTGACTGTATCATGATGGCCAAATTCTCCCTTGGCCACTCCAAAGAGGCAGCGACTTTCTCGAAGGCTGCGAAGAACTTCGAAACTTCTCTCTCGTTGAATTTGGGGACCATTTTGATCGAAACCGGTAGCTCCAGTTTGTCTCTGTCCAGCGCCTAATCGTAATACTTCTAGTTCATGTTGTCTCTGTCTTTCTTTTTCTTCTCTTTCTCGTTCTTCTCTCTCTCTTTCTCGTTCTAATTCTAAACGCCTCATCGCCAATTCTTTATCTTGTCTTTCTCTTTCCATTTCTAATTTCTTCCATTCTATTTCTCGATTAATTTCCAAGGCACGCATTTTGACAGTTAGCAAGCTTATATTCAGCTCACCTGCATCACTGTCAACGTCGCTGCCCTTATCTTCCTTTTCCGTGGAAGCTATCTCCTCACCTTCCCTTGTACTAGGAGTCTCGCCTTCCAGTTTCTCTTCTGCCTTCAGGTGCCGGTGAACCTTGGACAATATTTCCACACGGGAATCACTGGCACGGATCTTGATCTCCAGGTAGGCGCTCACTAGTACAAGTTCCGGTTTGCTCAGATACTTTAATCTGGCAAGACAGTCCACTCTGTTCAGAAAAGCCTGAACATCGTCCAGATCATCGATGGTAGCTTTTTCTGCCATTGTCACAGATGGAACACTCAACTAGCACTTAACACACCGCTTACACGTTAGCACTTAACGCACCGAGCACTGTTCTACGTCAATATTGCACTTTATCGCACCAAACACTGCACTTGCCAATATTGCACGTAATCACTTCAGGCACCGCACTACGCAATATCGCACTTAATCACAGCGAACCCTTCGCTCTTCAATATTGCACTGAATCACTGAGCACCGCACTAGTCAATATTGCACTTAATCGCTTAGTCACAGCGAGCACCGCACTGCACAATATTGTACTTAGTCACTCTTGAGCACCGCACAGGACGTATAATGTCACAATCGTCACACAGGGGGAATTATATACAGGGATTACGCCACTTCACCACCCCTGTCAAACATACTTAACAAGGGGACGGATCCCGCTGGGGATGCCAATTATGTTACGGCCCTCTCGGAACGCAACGGGGTTCTTACTCTGATGTTGTTAGAGGAAGATATATGTATCCGTTCCCAAGCCAGTAGTGGCTATCAAGGGATGAGATCCGTGACGCAAGTAACTTAAAGGGAGTAGGGAAAGAAAGCTAAGAACTTAATATTATAATTAACACCATCACCGATTAAATATATAGAATAAAAGAGTGCACAAGGGGGAGGGGTATTAACACTTTACAAGGGGATTAATCCACAATTGATGTCTTCTGCTGAAGACGCTGGTGCCATAACTCTCGGTGCCGAGTCCTTGGTGCTTTCTTCGTGGCCTCACAACGAATTCTCCAAAGAAGTTGAGCCTACCCTGGCCACAGGTCAGCCAAAACACAGGTCCACTGGGGGCACCGCCGTGGAGGCCGTCAACCACACGTCCAGCTGGTCTGCTGGCAGGTTCTGAGCCAACAAGGCTGGTACGGCCACTCCACGAACGATAAAAGGGAAACGCCCTAGACAGGAGCCTCGTGTGACACCACAAATCACTCTCCTGTCTTCAGTACCCCAGTGGATGATCGTCTCCAACAGTCGGTCCCGGGTAAATCCTTTTACTGCCACTCCACTGGCAGGCTAACACACCACAGTGTTCTTCCGGGGGGACGACGTCACTACAGCTGCAGCAAAGTTCAAGGTATGGAGACTGGCTGCCTCGGGTAGACTGACTCCACTTCCATCACAGCAGTCCCAGGTCGGCTCTGTAAGCAGACACGTCATCAATAACTGGGACACTAAAACACCTCACTTACGGGCTCGGGCACAAACACCTGAAGTATCCAGTCCATAGATGGCGCTGTCGTTGGAGCACCACCTCACCAGAGGTCAGTGGCGGCGGTGTTGTGAGCTGCACGGGACTGGAAACTGGCCCTCGTAGCTGATACACGGCATCCTCACCAGGTGTCGTCGGCGTTTGGCGGGGGGTTTCGGGAGCCGACCCACAGATGGCGTGGTCGTTACTGCTCCCTGCTCGGACGCTGGATCCGGGTTCGTAACAATGATGAACACACGAAGAATAGCATCCCCCATATTGAACACACACAATGAACAGTCACCCCCACGGGATGAACACCTTTCATGAACAATATCATTGCCTTGACGTGAGCCAAAACTAACTAACTCACTCAATCCCCCGAACGACCTAAACTGTGTTCATCAACCAATCCACGTAGCTCCCCACCACCCACGCGAAAGGACGAGATGAATCTGCATTCACTTCCAGACAACAACATTCTTAAAACCTTTCTCCCTCCTCTGACGATTTCTCAGAAACAATACAGGCAGACATAAGCCACTGTGAATGCTCTGAGCCAGTAAGAAGCCACCAAGCCAACCACAATAGCCGCATTATAACAGGGGCAGCCCCCAAGAGTGGTTGGCTAGCCGGGGTTCATTTGTTTACAACGCCATACAGTGCTTGGGGTGCGGGGCACCGACAGATGGCAGCACCCCCGATGGGCATTTGTCTCTTGTCAGCTGTTAGGGATGAACTCGGGCTTGTTATTACCGGAAATTTTCGCCCAGTGTCGTCATACTCTGTCACCACTAACAGCTGAACAGCTCCTCCCACAACTCCTTGTTTGCCACTTACGTTACTACTCTAATTTGCGAAACCTGTAGATCTTTCCTCAATGAAGGAGGCTTTGTATGCAGTTATTAAATATCTCATGAACTCCAAAGCACTACGAGGCTGTTTATAACGATAACAACCCTGGGTTGTGCAGTTTGCAACTCGAAATGCGTTTAATATAAACGAAAGCAGAGATAATTTGGGAAAGATGTACAGGTTTCGTTAGCATGAGGGCCTGACAGGTGAGTGGACAGCGGTCGTGATTCGTAGTCCTGAGGTTCCGGGTTCGATCCCCGGTGGAGGCGGAAACAAATGGGTAGAGTTTCTTTCACCCTGATGCACCTGTTCACCTAGCAGTCAATAGGTACCTGGGAGTTAGACAGCTGCTACAGGCTGCTTCCTAGGGGGTGTGTAAGAAGGAGGAGGCCTGGTGGAGGACCGGGCCGCGGGAACGCAAAGCCCCGAAATCATCTAGATAACCTCAAGATAATCTCAAGATAACCTCAAGATAATCTCAAGATAACCTCAAGATAATCTCAAGATAACCTCAAGATAATCTCAAGATAACCTCAAGATAATCTCAGATAACCGACGTAAATGCCTGATGAATCCTGAACCGTGTTACGCGGATCCGTTTTTCCCACACCTTGACTACTCCTAATGATCTTGTCATAGTTACTCTCACTCCTAGCTAGTTACGTTACTCCTAATTACTCGTAATGATGACGCCTGTTAATTAGGCCTCCTCATTACATCACGTCAACAAACTTGCGTTTTCGTAATTTAAACAATTTAAATTGTTTTATTAGCACCTGAAAATGACAGAAATACGTTAATTTAGGCAGTCTGCTTGATTGGCCACTCCGTCAAAAATCGAACTTTATAACGTAACTAGTTACACATACGAACCACAAAAGCAACCCCACCTAACGAGTCCGATGCATAGAAAACGTATTTATATGTGAGATGTCACTTTTTTATTTAATAGTAAACTGCACTTGCAACGTTGGTTGCTATAACAAAAAAAAAAAAAAAAATGCCGTGGCCTATTTAGTTTTGACAATAGGTTGGATAATTTATATCGGTCACCACCGAATAGTGCAACTATTCTGGGTGGTTCTAAATCAGGGGTTCTCAAACTAGTGGTTTTTGGATCAATGGCAGTCTGAAGGGTGTAATATATATATATATATATATTTACCTTTAGACTCCTTCTGAAGATGTATTATTATACGAAAGTACTTAAGGAAATTCCTGTTTTAATTTTCCCCCGTGGTCTGACACTGTCACATTTTTAATCACGTGTTTATTTTCGTGATATACACACACATATTTACCTATGTTCTAATGTGGCTCTAGTTTGCACATGTTCCCAGACTGATCGAGAATTTAATGTGTGCAACAGTACCAAAGGTGTTCTAAATGTAATAATGATTGGGATTGTTGGGTTAATCTTGCAAAGTTGACCGAGACTAGCATTGTCTCTTCGGAATTTCTTCTAATGGGCACATGTTGCAAAGTTGCTGTGGTGTGTAACCGTTCCAAAGTGGTTCTTGTCACGTTTATCAACTCACACACTTCGGAATATATATATACACACGGCTAGCTAGAAGGCAGGGGACCAAGAGCTACACCTCACTTTCCCATTGTCACAAATAGGCAAGCATTAACAGGTAAGCACTAATAGGGGTGGGTGGGTAGGGAACTTTAACTCGAGGAACTCCTGGGAACTCGCCTGAGACACTCAAAGAAGGCATTGAAATACACTGGGAACCAGCCAGTCGCACTCAAGGAAAGGGGCTGACGCACTCGAGGGACACTCAAGACAAAGGGAAGTCCGCCCAAGACACGCACGATCCTCACTCTCTCAAGGGTTGTTAATACCTAGAGTGTCCCTGTAGGTGAAAAATAATATGCTTTGCAATATATTGGTTTCGCTAGCATTGTCTGGCCCCCCGGGCCAGGAGTGTGAGCTGGGGAAGAGGGCTGGGAATAGGGGTGGGAACGTGGGGAATAGGGAATGGAGCTTTTGGAACAAAGGGGGAAATAGTAAACGAAAGCAGAGAGAGAGTAGTGGAAAAGAAACAGTCCTTTCAGGTTGACTGTGATGGAAAGTTTGAGCTCTGGTTGGTCCTTTTCCATTGCCGTTACTACTCCATATGTGGGAACCGACCTGTGAGATTTATATTTAGTTAATTTATATGAATATATATAGAATTTATATTTACGTTAATTTATATACTTCGGTAGCAATTTGTATAATGATAAGTGGACTGTATTTCTGCAATAATCTCATAATCTCACAAATCGATCCTCTACACATTAGGAGGGGTTTATATTAAATGAATTTAAATATATGCAGCCAATCAAACTACAGTATTAGACTACATACATTGAAAAGGTTCCGTATCTTATTTGTACAGCAAGCTTTAGTCCACCAGGTATAACTAGGTTGTAGACGCCACATTTTCCCTCTTTGAGGTAGCTTCATCACCCTGGTAACTGATGTACAAAGCATGCTTCCTCGTCTTGACCTGTCAAAAGGGCGCTAGCTGTAAAGCCAGATACCAGTATATGACAAGCTATATCAGAGAAAACACTGTACATGGAACCTTAAAGACCTGGCTTAATTACCTTTAGTTTGAGGCTACCACGTGCTCTAACCGGGTCACCCTATATAATGACATTAATGGCCACATATGAAAGATACATGGGTTTCGGAAAGAACACTTAACTTGAATTTGTTGACAGCGTGTTGAAGATGGTACACCTTTGGTTTCCATAACACTACGTCCAAGTAAAATTAACAGGAGCCGTATTTGCTCCCGTGAGCCTCTGGTCTAGTATCAACAATGGCAATGTCTAACACTCCATACTATTGACGCTACTGGCCGACATTGTCCAGATATAATAGGAGCCGAATTTGCTCCACGCGTCTCGGAGGTGACAACAACAATGGCCGCCCCTCCTTCCTCACTGACGCCTGGCCTACATTGTCCAGATGTCAATAAGTGATAGAAGGGTCACATTTACTCTACTTTAATATTGATAATTAAGTTAATTTATATGAGATGTTTTTATAATGGTAAAGTCCAAAGACTAATGTATTTAAGAATAATTCCCACCATAATAGGTGGTGAATATAATAGTATGTGGTGATGATATCCCGTTTTCTTTAGACGGTAATTCCACTACAGGTTACATTTTCTATGGGTAACTTGTTTATACAACACAGCTATTATCTGTCTGTATGATATATTAAATGGTGTCGGATTTTCCGACACCATATGCTGTAGGAAAGTGGTCTGTGTGCATTATTTTGAATTTTGGAAGATGTGCAGAGTCTGACGATGTCTGGTGTGTGACTGGTGGTGTCCTCTCCTGTCTCATACTGTCGTCATGTGGTTGGGAGGTGGACAGAGAAGTCTGACACTGGCTTACTGGTGTAGCACTGGTGACAGCACTGACTGGTGCTGTCCTTTCTAAGTCCATTATGTCTGCTGTCTTGCTGGTAGAAGCACGTAGTGGAGCCTCGATAGCAGTTTTCTTCGGTGCCTGCTGCATCTCGGTCCACTGTCCCTCCTCGTCTGAAAGCTGCCTCCATTGCCTCTTTCTCTTTGACTTCCCCATGACGTCTCCATGAAGTGAGGAGCGATTCTTTGCCCTACCTAATGCCTGAGATACTTCCAGGCCTGAAGAAATTCATTGCCCTCCAATGGAGGTCGTAAAATGATTCTTCCAGGTGGAATCAGGGATAACTAACACCTAATTGAGCTGTTTGGTCAATCTTTCCCTGTTAGGCTAAATACACCTTCTAAGGTGCCCCCTTGTGGCGGTGCCTGCAGGGTATCGCCTCGCCCTTCAGGGTAGGACTTGCTATCTGGTCACTGAGTGATATCTGGTCAGTGATACGGTCCTCACAAAAAAAAAGAAAAAACTCGGTCATATGCGACGAGTATAATATGACAATCTGGGTCACCTGCATACTGGGTTGTGCAAAATACAAGTCAGCTGGGCAGCAGATAATCAACAACGTTGTTTTTCCATCATTTGTAGACGAAATCGGCCTTGTTTCCTTCCAAATAAGATATTCTCCGGGTCTTGAAGTACTGATGTGTTCTTCCTCACAAAACCGTAATGATTTGAGTTGATGGGTGCTTAGAATCTTAAGTTTTCCAGGGAACCAAACCACGTGTAACCAGCTAGCAATGGCGCCGGCAGTGATTCTGGTGGGGCTGATTGTGTGGATGGTTATGAATGGTTGTTATGGTGGATGGCGAGCTGGTCGTTGTTGTGCCTCAGAGTCCCAGTTGCATGGTTGGAGATGCAGGGGCCTCTCTTGGTGGGGCCAGCACTGCCTCAGGAACGCATATGCCGTTAAGGCCATTTGTGGCATACAGGGCTTAAATTTTAAATTTTGCCCCGAAAGCGAGTTTATTGAACAGTGTAACTCATGCTGTGAGTGGACACACCGCCATAGTGACAGTATTGGGCAGCGCCACTCACCTTGTGAGTGGACACACCGCAATAGTGACAGTATTGGGCAGCGCCACTCATCCTGTGAGTGGACACACCGCCATAGTGACAGTATTGGGCAGCGTCACTCATCCTGTGAGTGGACACACCGCCATAGTGACAGTATTCGGCAGCGCCACTCATCCTGTGAGTGGACACACCGCCATAGTGACAGTATTGGGCAGCGTCACCCATCCTGTGAGTGGACACACCGCCATAGTGACAGTATTGGGCAGCGCCACTCACCTTGTGAGTGGACACACCGCCATAGTGACAGTATTGGGCAGCGCCACTCATCCTGTGAGTGGACACACCGCCATAGTGACAGTATTGGGCAGCGCCACTCACCTTGTGAGTGGACACACCGCCATAGTGACAGTATTGGGCAGCGCCACTCATCCTGTGAGTGGACACACCTCCATTGTGATAGTATTGGGCAGCGCCACTCATCCTGTGAGTGGACACACCGCCATAGTGACAGTATTGGGCAGCGCCACTCATCTTGTGAGTGGACACACCGCCATAGTGACAGTATTGGGCAGCGCCACTCATCCTGTGAGTGGACACACCGCCATAGTGACAGTATTGGGCAGCGCCACTCATCCTGTGAGTGGACACACCGCCATAGTGACAGTATTGGGCAGCGCCACTCATCCTGTGAGTGGACACACCGCCATAGTGACAGTATTGGGCAGCGTCACCCATCCTGTGAGTGGACACACCGCCATAGTGACAGTATTGGGCAGCGCCACTCACCTTGTGAGTGGACACACCGCCATAGTGACAGTATTGGGCAGCGCCACTCATCCTGTGAGTGGACACACCGCCATAGTGACAGTATTGGGCAGCGCCACTCATCCTGTGAGTGGACACACCGCCATAGTGACAGTATTGGGCAGCGCCACTCATCCTGTGAGTGGACACACCGCCATAGTGACAGTATTGGGCAGCGTCACCCATCCTGTGAGTGGACACACCGCCATAGTGACAGTATTGGGCAGCGCCACTCACCTTGTGAGTGGACACACCGCCATAGTGACAGTATTGGGCAGCGCCACTCATCCTGTGAGTGGACACACCGCCATAGTGACAGTATTGGGCAGCGCCACTCACCTTGTGAGTGGACACACCGCCATAGTGACAGTATTGGGCAGCGCCACTCATCCTGTGAGTGGACACACCTCCATTGTGATAGTATTGGGCAGCGCCACTCATCCTGTGAGTGGACACACCGCCATAGTGACAGTATTGGGCAGCGCCACTCATCTTGTGAGTGGACACACCGCCATAGTAACAGTATTGGGCAGCGCCACTCATCCTGTGAGTGGACACACCGCCATAGTGACAGTATTGGGCAGCGCCACTCATCCTGTGAGTGGACACACCGCCATAGTGACAGTATTGGGCAGCGCCACTCATCCTGTGAGTGGACACACCGCCATAGTGGCAGTATTGGGCAGCGCCACTCATCTTGTGAGTGGACACACCGCCATAGTGACAGTATTGGGCAGCACCACTCATCCTGTGAGTGGACACACCGCCATAGTGACAGTATTGGGCAGCGCCACTCATCCTGTGAGTGGACACACCGCCATAGTGACAGTATTGGGCAGTGCCACTCATCTTGTGAGTGGACACACCGCCATAGTGGCAGTATTGGGCAGCGCCACTCATCTTGTGAGTGGACACACCGCCATAGTGGCAGTATTGGGCAGCACCACTCATCCTGTGAGTGGACACACCGCCATAGTGACAGTATTGGGCAGCGTTACTGATCCTGTCACTTGTACCCAGACACAGCTGGAACTTGCTTAACTGTCTCTAGTGAGCAGCTTCTTAAACAAGAAGATTAACACTGTCCACTCTGAAAATCTTACGTTATCTTGCGGGTACAAAATTGAGGAATCTTTTAAGAACAGTATCTATATTTGACAAATGGTATTTTCCTAACTCAAACAATGTGGCATATTTCTAATGATTCTTAGACGTTTACATTCTCTCAGGTAGTGGTCAAGACGGTGTCCATCACTCTCTTCAACATCTCTGCTCAACTGTTGTTTCCATTCTGAATTTCCATGGATATTTATATCCAAGACGGATTCTTGCTATTACCGATTCTCTCCCACGGCCACCTCCTCTTATTCCATAATGATTGGGAGTGCCAATTGCAACCATGTTGTACCAGCGTACAGATTCACCGATTTGTTCTTCTGTCCTCCTTTTCTCAGTTACCCTGTCACGGTGATATTGCCTGATAATACCTCTAAATTTGTAGAAGAGTCTTGTGTATGAAGTATTCAATATGGTCTCCTTCAGCGGCTTCAGCAGCCAGCACATCTGCTCGTTCATTTCCACAGATTCCAACATGGGAAGGGACCCACAGAAATTTGACGACTCTTCCCTGGTTGGTAAGTACTATCACAGCTCTCTTGATTTCAGCGACTATTGCAAAATTTTCTGCCCGATTTTAACGAAGGCTTTGTAACGCTGCTTTTAAATCAGTGCCGATCCCTGCACCATTAGTGTTTCCCTGTGAGGTAGCAATCCATTTCCCGAGTCTCCCCTTGACACCCTTGCATGCAAGCTCGTCCAGGATCGCAATCTCCTGTGCTTTGCCGAGGGGAGCCTTCGAGGTCAACAAATACAGAATACTTATGTGTCATTAGCCAAGTAATTAATTATACAGTTTGCTGTGCTCCGTCCTTTGACAAACCCGTTGACCCCGTCCCTTCTCCCCTAGTCTACCTATTTTGTGCAACAGTCGGTTTAGGAAGATCCTTTCAAGCATCTTGCATGTGCATGACATGAGACTGATAGGTCTGTAATTGCCGGGGTCATTGGGCTTTGGTATGGGAACAATTATTGCGTGTTTCCATTGTGTGGGCAACATTCCACATAGGAATGATTTGTTAAAACAGGTGGAGTAGTGGATTCCAAGACACTTCACACAGTGCAATGAGTATGTCGTAGGTGATGCCATCTTCACCAGATGCTGTACTTTTACCCTTTTTTATAGGCCCCCCTTCCTTAATTCCTGGGTTGTGATTGGTTCCCCATACTCGTCATCACTAGACTGTGATCTTGTTATCCTAATTCCTCGGTTATTATATTGCAGGAGCTGTTCCCTGCTTATTTCACCAAGGAGGGAGGAGGAGGATGCTGCATCACTCCACTTCTGTATTACCTGGTTGATACCTGGTTGATGGGGTTCTGGGAGTTCTTCTACTCCCCAAGCCCAGGCTTGACTTGTGAGAGTTTGGTCCACTAGGCTGTTGCTTGGAGCGGCCCACAGGTCCACATACCCACCACAGCCTGGTTGGTCCGGCACTCCTTGGAAGAAACAATCTAGTTTCCTCTTGAAGATGTCCACGGTTGTTCCGGCAATATTTCTTATGCTCGCTGGGAGGGTGTTGAACAACCGCGGACGTTTATACAGTGTTCTCTGATTGTGCCTATGGCACCTCTGCTCTTCACTGGTTATATTCTGCATTTTCTTCCATATCGTTCACTCCAGTACGTTGTTATTTTACTGTGTAGATTTGGTACTTGGCCCTCCAGTATCTTCCACGTGTATATTATTTTATATCTCTCTCGACTTCTTTCGAGTGAGTACATTTGGAGGGCTTTCAGATGATCGCAATAATTTAGGTGCTTTATTGCGTCTATGCGTGCCATATATGTTCTCTGTATTCCCTCTATTTCAGCAATCCATCCTGCTCTGAAGGGGGAAGTGAGTACTGAGCAGTACTCAAGACGGGACAACACAAGTGACTTGAAGAGTACAACCATTGTGATGGGATCCCTGGATTTAAAAGTTCTCGTAATCCACCCGATCATTTTTCAGGCTGACGCAATGTTTGCTTGGTTATGCTCTCTAAACGTTAGGTCGTCAGACATTATTATTCCCAAATCCTTTACACGCTGTTTTCCTACTATGGGCACATTTGATTGTGTTTTATGCCCTGTATTATGTTTAAGGTCCTCATTTTTACCGTACCTGAGTACCTGGAATTTATCACTGTTAAACAACATGTTATTTTCTGATGCCCAGTCGAAAACTTTATTAATATCAGCTTGAAGTTTTTCAATGTCTTCAGTTGAGGTAATTTTTATACTGATTTTTGTGTCATCTGCAAAGGATGATACGAAACTGTGACTTGTATGTTTGTCTATATCTGATATGAGTATAAGGAAAAGCAGCAGTGCAAGGACTGTACCCTGAGGTACAGAGCTTTTAACTGCACTTGGACTAGATTTTATATGGTTGACAGTTACTCGCTGAGTCCTGTTTGACAAAACTGAGTATCCAGCGTCCTGCTTTACCGGTTATTCCCATTGACTTCATTTTGTGTGCTATCACGCCATGGTCACATTTATCGAAAGCCTTTGTGAAGTCTGTGTATATCACATCAGCATTCTGTTTTTCTTCTAAGGCCTCAGTGACTTTGTCGTAGTGATCAAGTAGCTGTGAGAGGCACGATCTTCCCGCTCGAAATCCATGTTGGCCTGGTTTGTGAAGGTCATTGGACTCTATGAAATTGGTGACCTGACTCCTAATCATTCTCATAATATTTTATAATGTGCGACGTTAGTGCAACTGGTCTATAATTTTTTGCCAATGCTTTGCTCCCTCCCTTGTGTAGAAGGGCTATGTCTGCTACTTTAAGTGCATCTGGTATCTCCCCCGTGTCCAAGCTCTTTCTCCACACTATACTGAGTGCCTGTGCTACCAGCACTTTGCATTTCGTTATAAATATTGAATTCCATGAATCTGGACCCAGGGCCGAGTGCATGGGCATGTTTTCAATTTCTCTTTCAAAGTCTAGTACGCTCGTGTTGATAGTTATATTTACAGGGGTTTGAATATCCCGCATAAAGAAATTGTCTGGATCTTCCACCTTCATGTTGTTTATTGGAGTGCTAAACATGTCCTCATACTGCTTTTTTAGGATTTCACTAATTTCTTTGTCATCCTCCGTGTATGAACCTTCACTTGTACGAATAGGTCCAATACTGGCAGTGGTTTTTGCTTTTGATTTCGCATATGTGAAGAAGTATTTTGGATTTTTCTTTATTTCCTGAATTACTTTCTGTTCTAACAGCCTTTCTTCAGTTTGATATGAGTGTTTCAATTTCCGCTCGATTTCTTCAATCTCCCTATTTAAATTATTCCTTCTTTGACGGGAAATTCGTGTTTGCATAAACATTTTGGTTATTTTTTTCCCTTTTTTTATAGTGTCGTCTGCGTTCTCTTTCTACGTTGGATCTCTTTCTGGCTTTCCTCAAAGGAACATGTTTCAGACAGACTTGATACGGTTCCGAAGTCAGTTTTTCTATTCCTTCTGTAGGATTTGTATTACTTAGAACAGTTTCCCATGGAATGTTTGTAAGTTCCCTATTTATTTTCTCCCAGTCTATCC
The DNA here is from genome assembly GCF_040958095.1 of Procambarus clarkii. Taxonomy (NCBI): domain Eukaryota; kingdom Metazoa; phylum Arthropoda; class Malacostraca; order Decapoda; family Cambaridae; genus Procambarus; species Procambarus clarkii. The sequence continues at coordinate 44,927,103 of NC_091172.1, read as the reverse complement.
TTTTATTATTAAAACTGAATTTACTGAATAGCCCCTATTCAGGAATATTAATACCTCAGCCTTACCCTTGGGGTCTTTGTGAGCCGAAGGCCGAGTTCTGCCACCCCTTAGCTATCTGAATGTTTGCCCACACTTGTCTCGCAGATGTTTCTCTTCCAATGGAGCTAGTGAAGTCAAGCCATTGTCTTTCCCACTCTTCAATCTTCTCTTCCCTGGCTACTTGACACATAAGTTTTAAACAGCCCTTGATTGCTTTCAGTGGGATGTCACCTTGAGGTTACCTTGAGGTGCTTCCGGGGCTTAGCGTCCCCGCGGCCCGGTCGTCGACCAGGCCTCCTGGTTGCTGGACTGATCAACCAGGCTGTTGGATGCGACTGCTCGCAGCCTGACGTATGAGTCACAGCCTGGTTGATCAGGTATCCTTTGGAGGTGCTTATCCAGTTCTCTCTTGAACACTGTGAGGGGATTGCCAGTTATGCCCCTTATGTGTAGTGGAAGCGTGTTGAACAGTCTCGGGCCTCTGATGTTGATAGAGTTCTCTCTCAGAGTACCTGTTGCACCTCCGCTTTTCAACGGGGGTATTCTGCACATCCTGCCATGTCTTCTGGTCTCATGTGATGTTATTTCTGTTTGCAGGTTTGGGACCAGCCCCTCTAATATTTTCCACGTGTAAATTATTATGTATCTCTCCCGCCTGCGCTCAAGGGAGTACAGATTTAGGCTCTTTAGTCGGTCCCAATAGTTTAGGTGTTTTACTGAGTGGATTCTAGCAGTAAAGGATCTCTGCACGCTCTCCAGGTCAGCAATTTCTCCAGCTTTGAAAGGGGCTGTCATTGTGCAGCAGTACTCCACTCTAGAGAGCACAAGCGTTTTGAAAAGTGTCATCATCGGTATAGCATCTCTAGTGTGAAAAGTTCTTGTTATCCAACCTGTCATTTTTCTTGCAGTTGTGACGGATACTTTATTGTGTTCTTTAAAGGTAAGATCTTCCGACATGAGTACACCCAGATCCTTTACATTGCCTTTACGTCCTATGTTATGATTTGCCTGAGTTTTGTACGTGGTTTCCGTTTTTATACTTTCATTTTTTCCATAGCGCATGAGCTGGAACTTATCTTCGTTAAACACCATATTATTTTCTGTAGCCCATAGAAAGACCTGATCTACATCTGACTGGAGGTTCGCCGTGTCCTCTATGTTGCCTACTCTCATGAAGATCCTAGTGTCATCTGCAAAGAATGATACAGTGCTATAGGTTGTGTTCTTGTCTATGTCTGATATGAGGATGAGAAAAAGTACTGGAGCAAGCACAGTACCCTGGGGGACTGAGCTCTTCACGGTTGATGGGCTGGATTTTATTTTGTTGACTATTACACATTGGGTTCTGTTGGTCAGGAAATTGTAGATCCATCTGCCTATTTTTCCGGTAATTCCTTTTGAACGCATTTTATGTGCAATAACGCCATGGTCACATTTATCAAAAGCTTTTGCGAAATCTGTGTAAATTACATCAGTGTTTTGTTTGTCTTCCATGGCATCTAATGCCATATCATAGTGGTCCAGCAACTGCGACAGGTAAGAGCGTCCTGTTCTGAAACCATGTTGTCTGGGGTTATGGAGATGCTGTGATTCCATGTATTTTGTGATCTTACTTCTTAGCACTCTCTCAAAAATTTTTATAATGTGCGATGTTAGTGCTATCGGTCTGTAATTTTTTGCCTCTACCTTATTTCCTCCTTTATGAAGTGGTGCTATATCTGCTGTTTTTAGTATATCAGGAATAACGCCAGTATCTAGGCTTTGTCTCCACAGAATGTGGAGGGCCTGCGATAATGGTTTTTTACAGTTCTTGATGAATATGGAGTTCCAAGAATCCGGGCCTGGTGCAGAGTGCATAGGCATACTGTTTATGGCTTCTTCAAAATCCAGTGGGGATAGGGTGACGTCTGATATATGATTTGATGTTGGTATCATATCCATGAAAAATTCCTTTGGGTTATCAATCTTTAGTGCGTTTAATGGCTCACTGAAAACAGAGTCGTACTGCTTCCTCAGTAGCTCGCTCATTTCTTTATTGTCATCGGTGAAAGTTCCATCTCCCTTTCGCTGGGGCCCGATACTAGATGTGGTTTTTTATCTTGATTTTGCATAGGAGAAAAAATATTTCGGATTTCTCTCTATTTCACTGATGGCCTTTTGCTCTCTTTGCCTCTCCTGGGTTTTGTATGATTCTTGTAGCTTGCGTTCAAATGTTTCTATTTCTTTACCTAACCTTCTTCGCCGTTCTTGAGATAGGGTGCGACTCTCAAGTTGTTCCGTGATTCGTTTTCTTCGCCTATATAGGGAACGACGTTCCCGTTCCAATCTGCATCTCTTCCTCTTTTTTCTTAGGGGTATGCGGTTTGAACATATTTCTAGTGCTACTGAGGTTATTTTTTCCAGGCACTGGTTCAGGTTTGCATTTTCTAGCTGTTCTTCCCAGTTTATTTTTGTGGAGTCCTGGTTTATTTGCTCCCAGTTTATCTGTTTATTATTGAAGTTGAATTTGCTGAAATCTCCTCCACCGGGAATCTGGACTGGTTTTGAAGGTCTACTCCCCATGGTTGTCATAACTTCAATTAAGTTGTGATCTGAGTAACAGGTATTTGTAATCATTATGTTCCTGATCAATTCATCATTATTAGTGAAAATGAGGTTCAGCGTGTTCTCCTTCCTAGATGGTTCTACTATTTGCTGGTTTAAGGCAAACCTGTCACACAACCGTAGCAGGTCATTTGCATGTGCCTGTTCATTTAGGCTACTTCCTGGTATTCTTTCTGATATTACTGTATTAGCCAGGTGCTTCCATTTCAGGTGCCGTAGGTTGAAGTCCCCAAGCAGGATGATGTTCGGAGCTGGATTTGTGAGGTTTTCCAAGCAGTGATCTATTTTCATTAGTTGGTCTTTAAACTGCTGAGGGTTTGCCTCCGGTGACTTATATACAAGGACAATAACTACATTTAGAATCTCTATTTTGATTATCAGCACTTCCGCCATATCATTTGAGGAGTTTAGCAGCTCAGTACAGATGAGTGTGTCTTTGATGTAGAGGCTGACCCAATCCTGAAGCCGGTGTTTCCTATCACATCTGAAAAGATTGTACTCTGAGATCCATATTTCACCATCATGGTAGTCCTTTGTGTGGGTTTCTGTTAGGGCTGTAAACACTTCATTTGCCTCATGAAGGAGAAGGAGATGTCTCCGGTACTCTCTACTCATGTACTTTACATTTGCATTGAGCATATTTATGTAATCGTTCTCATACCATTTTATTTTCTTCTTCTGAGGGCTACTTCGCCCCCAGTCGAAGACAGAATTCTGAGACAGCTCTCAATTTGGTTATTAAAGTCATCAACAAATTTATCAAAGTCTTCTGGGATTTGGTATACATAGTGTTGAGTGTTCAAACAAGCGGTTGTCGGTCACGGCGATCCGTTATGCGAGGCGCATTAGGACGGGTGTGATGCCATTGTTTGGGGAGATGACAGGATGGGCCGGAGATAGTCGAGGCTGGGACGCTGGCTGAGCGATGGCCCCCAGAGTGCTGGTTGGGATGGTTGCAAGGAAAGGCCGCTACCTGGAAGGACCGAAGGACACGGAAGGCGTCTGGGCGGTTGGTGTGCGTACCTGTGGGGCTGGCGGTGGCTGAGGCGTTGGCAGGGGAGGGGGAGTTTCGCCGAGGCTATCATCTGAGCGATTGCATCCTGTCTGCAAGGGCAGCGATATGAGATCGCGGTGTGGTCTCCCTTACAGAGAAGGCGGCATTTGGTGTCAGCCTTGCAGGTTGTGTAGTGGTGATCTTGAGCGCAAATGCTGCACTTGATGCTTTGTGTGCATGTGGCGGTAATGTACATGCTTAGCACTTGAAACATTGTCGTGAAGAGTAGAGTCGTTCCTTCTTTCCCTGGTCAGGTAGAATCTTGATGCCAAAGCACTTAATCCCTTGTGAGGTGACAAGGGCCGCTGATTTGATTGAGGCGAAAGCAAGTTTCATGGTCGGTCAGGGATCATTGGCTTCTTTCTTCAGGATAGCCAATTCGGTCGTCAGAACTGAAGGGTTTTTAGAGTCGATGGTGTCCAGTGATGGGATCGAACTGTCGTTTCAGTGAACCCAACACATTTAAGTCAGTTTGGTACTCTAGTTTTGCTTTATCAGGTATTTAATTCAAGGTATTCTAATGAGGATTCATCTGGCTTAGTCAGGTGTCTTACTTCCCCACCGGGTCCATCGTCAGGTGCCTTACGGACTGTTCATGCCCGTGCAACTTCTTGGGTGGCTTAAACTTTTATCATCGTCAGGTGCGACACACGTTACTTGGCTGGGGCCTGACTAAGTTCACGAATTAATATTTTGTGCTAAACATGTACTACTGCTATAATTCATCTATATTACCAAACACACATGTACACTATATGTACAGATATATACACACATGTTAAGACACAATGAAATAGAGATGCCTGTCTCTCGTCAATCAGTTCTGCTCACTTCAGAACCATTTGCTCTCTCTCTGCTGGATACTGGGCAGAGGCATGGCTCCTCTTAATGATGTCACTAGCTTCGTCGTGTCGTGAGTGCTAACCGCTTGATTTTCCACAGTGCAGGCCATGCAATCCATATTCGTCTGCATCTGCCTCGTTGCAAATACACCTATGAACAGTGTGGATAGGGGCAGCAAGGCAAAGAGCACTTGCAATACAGAGCTGCTGCAGATCAAGACGTGTGCCTGTTGCAGACTTAGGACCTGCCAAAAGGAAGTCCCCTGCATGGGGAGCCTGCACAGCTGTGAGGCGTGCACGATCACTGGGGGTTGTTGCTGCCTCCAGGAGAGCCGACGGGAGCCGGTCGGCCGAGCGGACAGCACGCGGGATTTGTGATCCTGTGGTCCTGGGTTCGATCCCAGGCGCCGGCGAGAAACAATGGGCAGAGTTTCTTTCACCCTATGCCCCTGTTACCTAGCAGTAAAATAGGTAACTGGGTGTTAGTCAGCTGTCACGGGCTGCTTCCTGGGGGTGGAGGCCTGGTCGAGGACCGGGCCGCGGGGACACTAAAAAAGCCCCGAAATCATCTCAAGATAAGAATCTCAAGATAACCTCCAGCAAAGCTGTGGCTTTGTCGTCACCAATGGGGCGATCCTAGCGTAATTGTTTTCTGGCTTTCAGCGGGGATGGTCTGAGTGCTGGGTCTGCCATAGTACCCCACTTTGTGTCACATTCCATATAGTGGGGGTCATGTGTCCCTACTCAGTGACCCAGGTTGTCAGATAGAATTTCCTTGACCAGGTCATCTGATGCTAAGAAGAAAGACAGGAAAGCTGGGACAGCCATTTGGGTGGCATTGCAGACACCCAGGCCGACGAGCCTGACAATAAGAGTTACTTGTTTCTGCTGACAGTCATTGAGGAAAAGGTTCACAACGTTTTCCAGCATGGTCTTCAGTATGAAGTCATACGCTTCAAGCTTTGGGCTGTCAGAAGATGGGGCACACCTCAGAAAGTATGTTAGCCTCGGAAGGGATGAGCATTTAGTGAGGAGATAAAAAGTATTGTGGGCATTGATGTCACCTATTCTGTCTTCCATCCTCCTGAGGTCTGATTTTCTTATGGAGGATCTTCTCAACGGTGTTAGACCAGAGGGAGGCTCCAAGGAGGGTGCTGTTCTCGGCCCTAATGACATGGGCTCCAGGCAAGACGGATCTTTTTCAAGCTATGATGTCTGGGTTGGAGACTACTTTACACTTGGAAGGGTTTAGGAAGAGACCCAGGTATACATATTGCTTCTTCATTTTTTTTATGTCTTCCAAGAGGTGGTCACCTATGTGCCATCGTCCAAAAAAACAGATGTTGAAGACGAGGAGTCACAATAACGTGGCTGAAATATGTTGACCAGACCACACACTGGAATGTAAAGGGACGACGACTTTTCGGTCCGTCCTGGACCATTCTCAAGTCGATTGTGATGACTGATGAAGATTAAGCCACCCAAGAGGTGGCACGGGCATGAACAGCCCGTAAGTGGTACAATTTTTTTTTCTCAGTATTCTGAGGTTGCATTTAACCATCAAGCTGTTATCGCGGGGGAGGATACTGCTTCACAGTCTTTATGAGGGTGTCCAGCTGCTGGACACCTTTGTTGACCAGGAGAGTGGCTGTGTTGATGGCTTCAGGGTGGCCACTGCATGATTCAGGAACTCTTAAAGCTCTTCTAAGGTCATTGGTTGCTTCACCTTCCAGAAGATAGTGAAGTAATTGCTTTTCTGTGACAGTTTGGCAGAAGATGTACTCTCTCTGTCGGGGTTCACCAATCTCCCAGTTGCATCTGTAACCTAGACGTAGTCTATATAACCTAACTGCTATTTCCCTGTGGATTCCTTTTGGGATATTTAACCTTTCTAATTTGGTTGCCTGAAGATACCATGTTGCAGATGGCGAACCTTCAGCTATTCTCTGGTGTAGGTAGGCTTTGTTGAGATGTGAGAGTTTTTTGGTGATGATGTTTTTTATGTTCTCTAGGCTGGGTTGAATTGTTTTATGTATCACTGGATGACGAGTTGCCAATTTAGCAATTTCATCAGCTTTTTCATTTAATGGGATTCCAACATGGGATGGGATCCAGTTTAAAGTTATGTTGAGTCCTTTGCCTTTAGCGACTGCTCCAAGATACAAAATGGTGGTAATTATTTCCACATTATCTTTCCACTGTTTTTGTCCTAGTATTTGAAGTGCAGCTTTTGAGTCTGTGTGTATGATTGCATTTTGAGTGTTTTGTGCAATCACATATGCGAATGCCTGTTGTATGGCAAACAGCTCAGTTTGGGTTGATGATACTAGTCCTCCCAGTCTCCAATATGCCTGTACGCTGGCCGTGCAAAGAGCAGCGCCAGCACTCTCATATTCTGTGTCCACCGATCCGTCTGTGAAGATGTGGGTGGCTCCTGCTACTGCTATGCTGCTGCCCTCCTATTGTTGCTGCTGCTGCCCTCCTATTGTTGCTGCTGCTGCCCTCCTATTGTTGCTGCTGCTGCCCTCCTATTGTTGCTGCTGCTGCCCTCCTATTGTTGCTGCTGCTGCCCTCCTATTGTTGCTGCTGCTGCCCTCCTATTGTTGCTGCTGCTGCCCTCCTATTGTTGCTGCTGCTGCCCTCCTATTGTTGCTGCTGCTGCCCTCCTATTGTTGCTGCTGCTGCGCCCCTATTGTTGCTGCTGCTGCCCTCCTATTGTTGCTGCTGCTGCCCTCCTATTGTTGCTGCTGCTGCCCTCCTATTGTTGCTGCTGCTGCGCTCCTATTGTTGCTGCTGCTGCCCTCCTATTGTTGCTGCTGCTGCCCTCCTATTGTTGCTGCTGCTGCCCTCCTATTGTTGCTGCTGCTGCCCTCCTATTGTTGCTGCTGCTGCCCTCCTATTGTTGCTGCTGCTGCCCTCCTATTGTTGCTGCTGCTGCCCTCCTATTGTTGCTGCTGCTGCCCTCCTATTGTTGCTGCTGCTGCCCTCCTATTGTTGCTGCTGCTGCCCTCCTATTGTTGCTGCTGCTGCCCTCCTATTGTTGCTGCTGCTGCGCTCCTATTGTTGCTGCTGCTGCCCTCCTATTGTTGCTGCTGCTGCCCTCCTATTGTTGCTGCTGCTGCCCTCCTATTGTTGCTGCTGCTGCCCTCCTATTGTTGCTGCTGCTGCCCTCCTATTGTTGCTGCTGCTGCCCTCCTATTGTTGCTGCTGCTGCCCTCCTATTGTTGCTGCTGCTTCCCTCCTATTGTTGCTGCTGCTGCACTCCTATTGTTGCTGCTGCTGCCCTCCTATTGTTGCTGCTGCTGCCCTCTTATTGTTGCTGCTGCTGCACTCCTATTGTTGCTGCTGCTGCCCTCCTATTGTTGCTGCTGCTGCCCTCCTATTGTTGCTGCTGCTGCCCTCCTATTGTTGCTGCTGCTGCCCTCCTATTGTTGCTGCTGCTGCCCTCCTATTGTTGCTGCTGCTGCCCTCCTATTGTTGCTGCTGCTGCCCTCTTATTGTTGCTGCTGCTGCACTCCTATTGTTGCTGCTGCTGCCCTCCTATTGTTGCTGCTGCTGCCCTCCTATTGTTGCTGCTGCTGCCCTCCTATTGTTGCTGCTGCTGCCCTCCTATTGTTGCTGCTGCTGCCCTCCTATTGTTGCTGCTGCTGCCCTCCTATTGTTGCTGCTGCTGCCCTCTTATTGTTGATGCTGCTGCCCTCCTATTGTTGCTGCTGCTGCCCTCCTATTGTTGCTGCTGCTGCCCTCCTATTGTTGCTGCTGCTGCCCTCCTATTGTTGCTGCTGCTGCCCTCCTATTGTTGCTGCTGCTGCCCTCCTATTGTTGCTGCTGCCCTCCTATTGTTGCTGCTGCTGCTCTTCTATTGTTGCTGCTGCTGCCCTCCTATTGTTGCTGCTGCTGCCCTCCTATTGTTGCTGCTGCTGCTCTTCTATTGTTGCTGCTGCTGCCCTCCTATTGTTGCTGCTGCTGCCCTCCTATTGTTGCTGCTGCCCTCCTATTGTTGCTGCTGCTGCTCTTCTATTGTTGCTGCTGCTGCCCTCCTATTGTTGCTGCTGCTGCCCTCCTATTGTTGCTGCTGCTGCTCTTCTATTGTTGCTGCTGCTGCCCTCCTATTGTTGCTGCTGCTGCCCTCCTATTGTTGCTGCTGCTGCTCTTCTATTGTTGCTGCTGCTGCCCTCCTATTGTTGCTGCTGCTGCCCTCCTATTGTTGCTGCTGCTGCCCTCCTATTGTTATTGCTGCTGCGCCCCTATTTATTCATTATTGCTCTCCTCCTATTGCTGCGGACCTATTTATTCCTTATCTCAGCTTTCTTCTTTCCACTCTCAGAAGCGCGACCGCTCCTAATCTCTTTCGCCCTCGCTCTGTCAAAAAAGTTGGGGGCGGAGCCTAAAATCTTTATGACCCTTTCACCCACTCACCACCATCTTCAGACTTCATTCTCCTTCCACTTCTCCATCCACCAATCTCGTCCTCTCATTTACTACAGAAAATGGGTCTTTTCCTAAATTTCAACAGAAAACGTCAAATTTCGTCTAATAAAAAAAAACAAAGCCTTGCTACGTTCTCGCGACCTTCTCACAACAATAGACACCTCACTCGAGCACTACTTAGCCTATATTTATCGTACATCGGGCAACACACCTCAGAAAAATACCCTATGTTGCCCCTAACGTTCTCACAACGTTATTACAACTTTCGATGTGTTCGAAACCACTCCATCCTAAAATGGAGGGACGGGCTATGGCGTAAATCTCCCTACTTAATCTCTCCTTGTAACTCATACTTCTCAGCCCGGGTACTAGTCTGGTGGCAAACCTTTGAACCTTCTCCAGTTAAGTCTTATGCTTGACTAGATATGGACTCCATTCAGGGGCTGCATACTCCAGGATTGGTCTGACATAGGTGGTATACAAAATTCTGAATGATTCCTTACACAAGTTTCTAAATGCTGTTCTTAAGTTGGCCAACCTGGCATATGCTGCTAATGTTATCCTCTTGATATGGGCTTCAGGGGACAGGTCTGGCGTGATATATTAACCACCAAGTCTTTCTCTCTCTCTGACATATTTGTGTATGTATGTATTTGTGTGTGTATGTGTATATGTATGTATATATGTATATGTTTACTGTACAGTATATGCATATGTGTGTACATGTGAATATGTATACGTACAAATATATAAATCAATAAATAATAATAATAAAGTAAATAGCCTTAAACAAAAAATGTGTACTCACCTATTTGTGTTTCCAGGATCGAGCATTGACTCTTGGATCCCGCCTTTCCAGCCATCGGTTGTTTACAGCAATGACTCCTGTCCCATTTCCCTATTATACCTAATTTTAAAATTATGAATAGAGTTTGCTTCCACAACCAGTTCCCCAAGTGCATTCCATTTTTCCAGTACTCTCACGCTAAAAGAAATCTTCCTAACATCTCTGTGACTCATCTGAGTTTCCAGTTTCCACCCATGTCCCCTCGTTCTGTTATTATTACGTGTGAACATTTCATCTATTTCCAATTTGTCAATTCCCCCTGAGTATTTTATATGTCCCTATCATATCTCCTCTCTCCCTTCTTTTCTCTAGTGTCGTAAGGTTCAGTTCCTTCAGACGTTCTTCATATCCCATCCTTCGTAACTCTGGGACAAGCCTCGTCGCAAACCTCTGAACCTTCTCCAGTTTCCTTATGTGTTTCTTCAGGTGGGGGCTCCATGATGGCGCAGCATACTCTAAGACGGGTCTCACGTAGGCAGTGTAAAGCGCCCTAAAAGCCTCCTCACTTAGGTTTCTGAATGAAGTTCTAATTTTCGCATGTGTAGAGTACGTAGCTGTCGTTATCCTATTTATATGTGCCTCAGGAGTTAGATTAGGTGTTACGTCCACTCCCAGGTCTCTTTCTCGAATCGTTACAGGTAGGCTGTTCCCCTTCATTGTGTACTGTCCCTTTGGTCGCCGATCACCTGATCCCATTTCCATAACTTTACATTTACTAGTGTTGAACTCCAGTAGCCATTTCTCTGACCATCTCTGCAACCTGTTTAAGTCCTCAGTGAAGGATCCTACAATCCTCATCTGTCACAACTCTTCTCATTAATTTTGCGTCATCCGCAAACATTGACATGTAGGATTCCACTCCTGTAAACATATAATTTACGAAAATTAGAAAGAGGATTGGTCCCAGCACCGATCCTTGAGGTACTCCACTCGCTACTGTTCGCCAGTCCGACTTCTCGCCCCTTACCATTACCCTCTGGCTCCTTCCTACTAGGTAGTTCCTTACCCATGCTAGGGCCTTTCCGCTTACTCCTGCCTGCCTCTCAAGTTTGTATAGCAGTCTCATGTGCGGTACTGTATCAAAGGCCTTTTGGCAGTGAAGAAATATGCAGTCTGCCCAGCCTTCTCTGTCCTGCCTTATCCTTGTTACTTTACAATGTGGAAGCATCGGAGTGTGTATATATGAGGGGTGGACAGTACTAATCTATAGACATCCATATATAGTGAAACACATGTGAAGAACCTCTCACACACTCACAGCTCCCTGACAAGAGAGAGCAAGCTTAGCTTACCTGCCATCATCCACACACCGTGTCAGAAAGGCGGACAGCCCGCCTGCTTTCATAACTCTCACAGTATTTCCCACTTTTAAACTTCCTTTCACCTACGCCTCACCTTCCTCTTTAGTAAAAAAAAAAAAAAAATCTGCCCTACCTCCCTGCCCCCACCACATGCCCCCCACCTACATGTCCCATCTCTCTGCCCCCACCACATGCCCCCCCCCCCACCTACCTACCCCCACCACACGCCCCCCACTTCCCTGCTCCGTCACTCCCCTTGGTCTTAAGAGGTCTAAACTGAAAGTGGCTTGATGAGCTTTAACTTCCTTATTTTCTCGCGTCCAGACCCATAATGAAAATACTCATCTGATTATTTAGATTTTTTTTTGTTTTGGTTTCATTGTTTTTTCTTCGCCAAGAGAAAGAAAATATCAGCTGGAGGATAAGTTTTTTATCTCCTGAGATAATGTGATTAAAACAACATAGCGGAGGCCTATAGGCGACTGTTCAATTTCCCTGAGATAAGAGAGAGAACAACACGAACTTTGAAGACAATCTTGCGGTCCAGCTTGATGAGTGCCAGGTCGTGGTAGCCCTGCGGGTGCACGTACTCTGGATACAAGATGGACTCCGCTACTCCAAAATCTTCGTGAGCTGCTCCGTCGTCGTCGTCATTATAGTCGTGTTCTCCGAGACGAACAACTTGAACTGGTCTGAAATGCAAAAGAGAACTAGTTCTTGGACAGTAACATAATTTCCAGACCCCTGTTGCCTGCCAGTTATAAGTTAGATTGTGTTCTTATGGTGGTGTGTATGAGGACCCTTTCCAAAAGCCTCTTCTTTCTTCAGTATAATGACAGGTTCCGCTCGGTGCACCTGTATTCTCCCAAAATCCTCTCACTGTACCTGACCTGTTTTCTTCCAAAACTCTTTTGCTGCATCTTAATTCTCTATAATTCTTTTGCTGCACCTGTATTATCCCAAAATCCTTTCATTGCAACTGTATTCTTCCAAAATCCTCTCACTGCATCTGTGTTCTCCCAAAACCGTTTCACTGCAGCTGTGTTCTCCCAAACCCCTTTTGCTTCACCTGTGTTCTTCCACAACTTTCTTGCAGCATCTGTATTCTCTCAAAATCCTCTTGCTGCATCTGTACTCTCCCAAGATTCTCTCGATGCATCAGTTTTTTTGCCAAAATCCTCTCGTTGCACCTGTATTCACCCAAAATCCTCTTGCTGTATCTGTATTCTCCCAAAATTCTATTGCTGCAATTGTGTACTCCCAAAACTCTCTTGCTGCACCTGTGTACTCCCAAAACTCTATTCCTGCACCTGTATACCCTCAAAACTCTATTGCTATACTTGTGTACTCACAAATATCTATTGCGGCACTTGTGTATTCCCAAAATCCTCTCGCTGCACCTATGTACTCTAACCTGTCATCCGGGAAGATGGTACCTATAGTTGCTATAGATAGAAGTACAAAATATGAACTAATGCACAAAAATCAAGTTTTATTCTAATAATTTTGCAGAAGGTCAGAGAAAGAAGTCAATAACCAAACCTATTATAGTACATAAATATACTAACTTGGGCCAAAGATTACATATATTTTAACAAGGACTGATTATTTAGCCCTAGGGCATTCTTGGTTACTCTATTCCCAATTTGTTATGCCCTTTATAATTTCAATAATACAAAGGAAATACAGTAGTTAGGTTGGCGGAGTAGTGGTACACGCTCCAAGGTCACTGTGTTGAGGTAGGGACTCACAGTGCATGGCCGTCCTCAGGCAGGTGTTGCAAGTATGATCTACCGGGTCGTGAGGGTCTCTCGCATAACACTTCGGAAGCTGGGAGAATCTTAGACCCTCTCTTCATAACTGTAATCATACAAAACTAATCCGGACTGAGGGACATGCGATAGTGCAACTGAACGCCAACTGAGAGTGAGGACTTTCCTTTGGGAACGTCCTCACGTTCAGCTGAGGAAATAATAATCCCTATTAAGTTTAGTAAACGGCTGATGTTAACTTGGGATGGTTAGGCGCCTTTTTATAGTAATTTCATCTATTGGCCGATACACAAAATCACGTGCAACCAGCCTAAGTGGCAGCCAGACTTAAACTGTGCTAAATTGCTATTGTAACCCTTGTTACTATAAGACAAACACACAGTATGGTATTTTTTGTTGTATATTTGATATATAGAACTAACCACTGTTACTTAGTTACAGAGGTTGGTGATGAAGTAGATGGAGGTTGTGAGATGTTGAGCCGGAGTGTGTTACTGCTGAGTGCTGGCAAAGGTACAGATAACGGCGGGTGGCTAGGTCGTGTATCATAAGTGTTGATGTTCTTGACTACCTGTGGCAAGACTGGTCGCCATATGTTCCCCTTCACCTGACCTTATATATTGGTTGTTGGGAACTTGCCTGGTGTCGGGGTGATGTCATTCATATTGCAAATGTCATTAGTGAGAAAATCCACCGGAGCTGTGAGGTGACGCGAACCTGCGACTAAGTCATTGCGGTCGCACTTTGCGACCGCAATGAAGGTTACAGTTACCGTCATTGCGAACGTCACTGTTGGTGGTCAGTATGGTACATGTTTACCGGCTGCCTCAGAGCCTAGAATGCAAGTTCTGCTCGATGCTTGTGCTACTAGAGCTGAGGAATGTGGCCTCCTTATCTCGGTACAAAATACTCGTGCTCTCATTCCATGTGGTATTCCAGCAGCCAATTATCATATAGATGGGCGAGCACTTGAGAACTGCGTGACTTACAGAAACATTGATGTCCCCATTAACGATCTTGGGTACCTTTCTTCTTTCAAGAGGAGACTCTGGGAAAGATTAAAGCCCTTGCCGGTCCTTATTGGTGTCAATCTTGGAATTAACGTGAGACTTGCTAGAATGTTCTATGTATCATTTATACGCTCTGTGATTGACTACAATGCTCTACATCTCACACTGTATATAGACAAGGAGCTAAAATCATTAGGAGCTATTATTTTCTACCACATACGTGGCCACACATTTACAATGTTAACCAGCATATATTCATTTTCTTCTGACCTCCAGGGACAGGGTTAGAGATCTGTTAAACATATAGTTCAGTAATTTATTGAATAATCAATCACGGGTGATTGTAGCGCTTATATAATGCTAATCTCACTACATACATAGATACATAAATATACAGATTAATGTCTGCCCCACATAAACAATGTTAATTCGATGTGCCGTTTTACATAATGTCATTAATATCGTTTACAAAAGTGAAATGCAATTCTGAGTAGCTTCCACATAGCCTGTATACACATACATACACACACACATACATTCATATGTATATATATATGTATATATATATGTATATATATATATATATATATACATATATATATATATATATATATATATATATATATATATATACATATATATATTTATATATATATATTTATATATATATATATATATATATATGTGGTACCTAATAGCCAGAACTCACTTCTTGGCCTACTATACAGGACCCTCATCGCAGTAGGCCAAGTTTGCAGGGCTCTTGAATATTAAGACTAGTAGACGATGATGTCTATCTATTTAGCCTATTAAGCATGATATATATATATATATATATATATATATATATATATGATATATATATATATTATATATATATGATATATATATATATATATCATAATATATATATAATATATATATATATAATATATATATATATATATTATATATTATATGTCGTACCTAGTAGCCAGAGCTCACTTTTCAGTCTACTATACAAGGCCCGATTTACATAATAAGTCACGTTTTCATGTCTAGTAGCCAGAACGCACTTCTCAGCCTACTAACGAAGGTTGCATTGTAGTGGGGCCATATTAGGGCATACATCTGTAAAAAGGAAGACAAAAAATACAAAACTTTTATTATTCAACTAATTTTATACTAACTATTTTATAATTGGTCCGAAATATAGTTCCTCAAGGTGACATCATCATCAAGATAGTAATATCATGCTGAGGTATACCAGTAAGACTGCCCAGAGACTCGGCATTGTGGTTGATGGCCGTCACTGCCATGCTGAACTCAACCATTGAACGACTTACAGATCTGTCTTTGGGGACGCTATTCCAAACTCGGTTGTGTAGAGACTCATTTGGCTTTCCCTTCAGACACTTTTTCATGTTTTCCTCCGAGATAAGATCATCGTAGAACTTGAAGTAGATCTTTTGGATTTCAAATTCATCCTCATTCGATTGTGGGATATTCATGGTCTTGTGTGTTCGTTGGATCTTTTTATTTTCAAGATCGTGTTGGTAAAAACACCAAGAATTTTTGCCTTCAGGACAGAAATGGTGTAATGGATTTTCATCTGTGGACGTTTCATGGAACAGTCCGGATAGGCAGGCCTTCCTCATTTTTCTCCAGTCTGTGTTGATGTTGTCCCTGATGGCTCGTTTGAAGTGAACCATCAACTTCCCAAAGGTC
>NC_091172.1:44896496-44903996 GCF_040958095.1 Procambarus clarkii | reverse complement strand
CACTAGCTAAACACAACAGCCACACACACACACACACACACAAGCCACACCCAACAGCTACACACACTAGCTACACCCACTAGCTACACCCAACAGCTAGCTACATACACTAGCTAAACACAACAGCCACACACACACACACTCGTGTCTTTGAGACAGGAGTTCATCAAAATTTTCACTGATTATAAGAGTCTGATCCTTCATACTGTATTATGACACGAAATAAATTTTATGGTTACTGCAAGATTGGGAGGAGGGAACCATCTTCTTCCGGTGGGGTTTACCAATCCCCCATTTTAATTAATGAATCTGTAACCAAATTTAATTCCTTTGGGGATTGCGTGAAAGATTCCGATGGTGATTTATTTCTACGTTGTTTTTCGTGTAGCTTTTGAGTCTATTATACTTTTAGTAACAGTACCTAACCAACCCTTCAATATCGAAATTGTTTCCAGTTTCCAATGGGATATTTATTATTATGAAAACACATTGATTTTTATAATTTATATTAAAAACAATAATTTATATTAAAAACAACATTTTTCGTTGATCTTATATATTAAGCCTGATTTAGGACTTATTGCATATATTTTGAGTTTGCAAGTACTAATTTTTATACCAAAAATATTACAATTAGTGAAAATAGGTTAAGTGATGGGACATACCAATAGACTATGTCTCTTCTTTCAAATACCTTGGAGTCTCTGTCCCTTGTACCTCAACTGCAATCAATAAGTTACATCAACAATGTAGAGACAGACTCAAGGCTCTCAGAACTGTAGTGGGGTACAGCCCGAAATATGGTGTTAATATTAGAATAGTAAGAATGATGTATTTAGCGTATAAAGGTCTCTGATAGACTATCATGTACCAGCTTTGGTCCTACAGAATGGCAAAAGTATTGATAGACTGGAAAAAATACAAAATGAAGTGTCCTATACAAAGTTCATAGGTCCCTTAAAATTGTTATTAGACGAGAACTCCTGGATGAACTTGAAGAAAGTAAAACAGTGTAAAACTGGACAGTGTTTCTGTTTATGTCTAGAATGGGAACCCCTGTAAGAGAACCTCTTGAAACACTTGTCACATTCAAAAGGCTTCTCCCCTGTATGGAGTCGACGGTGTTCTGTTAAGGCTTCTTTTCGCTTATATACTTTTTGGCAAATATCACATATGAATCTGTGTTCGTCATCATCAACCTCATTTCCATCTGCTCTCATTGCATGACCATTGTTAAGAGCAGAGTAGTAGGCTAAACCGGGGGGTGCCAACTTCAGGGACTTAGCCTGAGTGTTGGATGGAGCTGACTGTACAGAGGTTAGTTTTGGTGATGCTGATGGTTTAGATTTAAGGGAGAGATCGATCGGTTGTACATCATCAACCTCATTTCCATCTGCTCTCATTGCATGATCATTGTTAAGAAACGACGAGTCAATGCTTACAACCTTGGGATTAGCCTGAGTGTTGGATGGAGCTGACTGTACAGAGGTTAGTTTTGGCGATGCTGATGATTTAGATTTAAGGGAGAGATCGATCGGTTGTACATCATCAACCTCATTTCCATCTGCTGTCATTGCATGATCATTGTTAAGAGGAGGGTAGTAGGCTAAACCGGGGGGTGCCAACTTCAGGAACTGGTAAAACGACGAGTCAATGCTTACAACCTTGGGATTAGCCTGAGTGTTGGATGGAGCTGACTGACCCTCACAATAGTCACTGAAACGTGGAGAACGAACCTTCTTTCCATTACTAGTGGTCTGGGCAGAATCTGCATCTCTTTCATCATCCCTACTCCCCAAAATGTTATTTTTTTGATGTTGTTGCTGTATTTTTTGTTGTTGTTGATGGAATTGTTCATCTAACCACTCAAGAGTGTGTTGATGTGGGCATCGCCAGGAGATGAGAGCCTCCCCCCCCCCCCACAGTGCCACATTCACACACTTTTTGTCCCTGCGTCTCGCCCATTGCCCCATCGTCCATGCCTTCATGGCATCCACCAGCGACATCTTTGATGTGCCCTTGAGTATGTTGGGACTGAGAAAAGTTATGTTGAGATGGTTGCTGTTGTCCATTGTCACTGCCCCGGGGCACAAACCCAGCCTCTAGACAACTGCCTGAGTGACAGTTTCTTGGGTTGGAAGAGGACTGTGTGTCAGGTCCAACATGCGCCATGTTCAGATGATTGATGAGCCGCTTAGTACTGGGGTCCTGAAATTTTTTTAGGTTGTTACAATCAGACCATTATTAAATTAGTCTATAAACATCCAAACTAAAAAAAAAAAAAAAAAAAAAACTATGATCATTGAGAAACAATATTCATTGCTGGTAAATTTTACATTGTAATTTTTACATCCCTAGGCATTCCATAAAATTAAATTTTAGACAATTATTCATCCAAAAAATTACAAAAATTACACACACACAAAAAAAAAACAAAAAAAAAAAACAAATTAATACTATAACCCTTAAGAAGGAACGACGAGAATACGACTTCACTCACTATACTGAATGGATTTCTTCAAGGATTTAAACACATGTTGTCACTGGGCGTGAACTACGAGGTAGACTGAGGGAGTAAGGAGCTATCACATCCTTTTTATTCATTGAGGACAATCTAGTGGCCAGCGACGAAGAGCTCAGGTCTCGAAGCTCCGGCGAGTATTATGTTATCCGATACTGTATATAATATTTGGCCCAATGGACTTCAGGGAGCCATTGAGTTAACACACCATAACGCCAACACCAATATTTATGTGAAATGTCATTACTTACTTGATCAATGAGAGGGACCCCTCATCAGAGTATTCCGAGGAGGAATCTTCAGATGAATCTTCAGATGATTCTTCAGATGATTCTTCAGATGAATCTTCAGATGAATCTTCAGATGAATCTTCATCGTCTCGGTTCACCATTCCAAACCTACTTCTGATGGCATTTTTCTTTCTTTTCTTGAAGGGTGGGTTAAGATCATTATCATCTGATAATGTCTTTTTGATGTTGGTGTTTTTTTGGGGGGGGGGAAAGGTCTGGGGTAGATTGAGTTAAGGGAAACTCATTTGGGTCGATTTTGTTCAGAGTGAACAATGACATGCTAATTTTGGGAAGGGAACTATCCATACGGATACCATTCCATATGTTTAATATGTGAAGGGGATCGAGGTCTTTGCCACATATGACAAGCTCACCTTGTACAATGGAGGACATTTACTCATTAAAACGTTTGGAGTTAGTAGAATTAAAAAAGGGAATGGGACTGGACTCAGCATAAAGACGTACACCCAGACAGGCACCGGCTCTATCAACGAGACGAATTGAGTCTTGTCTGATCTCTCTGTTGGTGTGAAGCTCTTTATATAAAAATGGTCCAAGTTGTTATTTTTGGGGCCTCAGAATACCACCGGATGTACACACATACACAGACACATACACACACACACACACACACTCAATAATATTTTTATTATGGCTTTTAATTTAACCAAGCTGTAGAAAGAGACCAATATATATAAAAACAATTACTTATGCCTAGTGTATAAAAAGAATAAAGTTGCTTCTTGAAGAGAAAGAGGAACAGACTGACAATTAAAAATATCAAAGCTAAACATAAAATTAATATATCCCTTTTAGAATTTGAAATTAAATTTTCTACTTCTTGTAATTCCAAATCTGCAGTTTGAATGGGATAATGTTTATATTTAGCTTCATTAATGATATAATTACTCATATCTATCACTTTAGAATCTCTATCATAGGTTTTAGAATTAATCTTGTGAGTAATTGCTTGACCAAGGCTGTTTACATCAAACTGACTAAGCAGGCTTAAAATCATCTTGTTCTCTTCTAAAGAATTTGTGGTAGTTCCATCCATACCAATTATGTTTATACATTGGGGATAAATGCGTATTATTTCATTTATGGCAGATAAATATATCATATCTGGTGTTATTTGTGGTGTGGTTATAGACTGTGGAGGCCCCAATTTAATATATTGTCCAAAGTTTATATCTTGTTCTAACAATTGATTAATTATTTTATGGCGAAGGTTTTCTAATGCAGCATGAGTTATTTCATTATTGTACCCACCAATATTACCTATTGATAAATATAATTCTAATGGTAACAACACTAATCCCACAGATAAAACAAGGGATAAAGACGAAGATAAAACGGATAAAAGCCGTATTGAAAATTGAATGCTCATTTCAACCATAGATGATCGAATGATCATCGCCAAAAGTTGAATAATCATTTGTTGAGATGAAGCTTCTACCATAATTACAGATAATAATTCTTGAAGAGCATCATGAAGAATGTTTTCGGAGAAATATTTTAACAGTCTTGAAATTATCTTAGGCACTCGAGTTGTAACTTCAATTTCGGTTATAGTAATAGCCTCATCTTTTATTAATGATAATAAATCGGAAAACTCAGATTCTAAACGTGTTATTATAACATCTATGAAATTAGTAGTTGTAGTAGTATACTGTTCAATAAATGATACATTTTCGGAGGATACTACTATATCCGCTTCGTCAACAAATTGTTCTTTTTCGAGTATTGACTGTGGAACAACTGTTTCAATATAACCTCTGTCAACATCCATATAATTTTGTTTGTTCAATTTATCCATAAGAATCATACTCATTCCTGATGTTGGATTAAGTAAGTCCACTAATTCACCATCGGTTAATTGGTTGATAACTTGATTGCCAAATATAAAACCTAATATCTGGCGGTGGACATGACTATGGCATTGATCTGACTGGCTATCGTAGTATTTATGAAAGAATTTACAATAGATTGAGTTAGAGTTTATATTCTGTTGCTGAATATTCCATGTCAATGGTGGAGCATCGATTAAGCCAGCAACAGCTTTTCTCAGTTGATATGTATTTGTATTCTTGGCATAGGCAATGGGGTTCTTTTGATAAGATTGTAAATCGTTTTCATTAGAAGGACTCCATCGACTTGAAGGTCTTAGAGCCAATGTTTTAAGTGCAGACAACTGTACACCACAATAATTTTCGTTAGATTCTTTGACATTAATCGACCAAGTTTCAACGGGAATAGGTTTCGAGAAATAATGATTGTCTGTTTCTGTATTGTTTAGAATAGATTTTAAATCATTACCAAATCTTTCTTGAAGAAATTCAAGGACCTCATTATGAACAGCATAACATGCTTCACTACAGGCATATTCACGTTCGTTTATTAAAATAGCTGATCCAGATCCGGGCTGACAAGCAGTTTTTACATCATAATAACATTTTAGCATGTTACAACCTAGCGTTGTGAATTTAACTTCAAAGTCGTTAGGATTTTCATCTAAGAAAGCTTTGGGGAAATTGGGAGGAATATTTTTCCATGGTATATTCTTAATGATAATATTTTTAAAATACTTACTTCCATTTCTTTGTTGAAGAATCTCCATTGTTTTTCGTTGTGATATACGATGTACTATGTAAGTTGCAATTGCAATATCAGAGACAGTAACAGTTTTCATTACGAAAATGTTAAGAGTATTTATTTATTTTTTTAATATTGATCAATATAATAAAGAAATTTGAGAATTCATTTACCAGAATACTGAGAGGAATCATGGTGGAAGCTGGAGTAAATGGTGATGCTGAAAGTTGGAATAGTGGTGGTGGTTGTGAAGAATATGGGTGTCATCGAAATGATTATTATTATCAACCAACCATTCCACAAATACCATTACAAACAACTCAATATATAATTGTACCTTATTATATGACTTCAGTGCCACATTCAATTTATGTAATTCCACCTTCTTCATGTTACGTTTATGATTTTCCTTCAAAATATTTTTATCAATTAGCTCCACCACCACCACCACCACCACCACCACCACCACCACCACCGCCACCACCACTACCACCACCACCACCACCACCACAACCACCGCTACCACAATCATCAGAAATTTATTCCCATTACAGTGTTGAAGTTCAATATAAAATTTCCTTTTTAGAAAAGGAAAAAGAAAATTTAAAATCATGGAAAATTTTACGAAATATTGATGGACATATAACAGAGGTCCCCTGGGGTATATCCTTCATATACATTGCATATGAATATGGTGGGTTACCTCGAGAATTATTTATGAAATATGTTAATGAATGTTGCAATGGTAGTTAAACATTTTCTTTGCAAATAAGCTCAGTGAGTAAATATTGTATATTATTACATCAATGCACCATACACTACACCACCCATTAGTGCACTCATATGTCGCTATTTGATCACCATTATCAATGGGCCTAACATTATTATTAATAATAAAATTAAAAGTATAACCCAGCCAATATTTTTAATTGATTTCAATATAAATTGCCATATATCAGATTGCCCAATGCCTTGAATCACTTCACCAATACCATCTCCTAAAATTTCGGCAATATTTCTTAAAATTGTTCCCTGTTCACATTTATATATATAAAATATTTCTTTATTTTCTAAATTAGAAATAGGTTCATAACCCTTGACAAATTGTGAAAGATAATTGTAGTTATGGGGACAACATATTCCCTTACAGCCCAAATTTAATATGTTTTGGGTTTCTGCAGAATTTGGAATATCAAATTGACAGTTCCAGACTTTTTTATTGAACAATGGATGAGTATTATCATTTAGTATGTCATAGTTAATATAATCAACCCGATTGATAGGGAATTTACAAAATCTGGTCAAATATACTTCTTTTTTTAGGGAATGTCCTTTTCCAACATGGTATCTAAAACAACCACTGTTCTTCCGATTGTATTTGTTCAAATATTCAAGAAAAGCAACACCTACACCTAATAATATCGCAGATTTCAATATCAAACTTTTATGTTTACCAGCCCATTTGGTCATAGTGTTAAAAATTTTAGTTAATTTGGAATCAGTTGGTGAAGGATTACTTTCTAAATATTCAAGAAATTGAGTTTCGTTTTCAAACCCAAGATCTTGGGCAAGTTTATTTACATTGTTAATGTGTTCTTCATAGAGTTTAAATGGGTATTTTTTTAACATATGTTGTTTAAGAGCTTTGTTTTCTATAATATTTAGAATAGGGGATTCTACATCACCATGCAAAATATTTTTCATAATTTTATTAAAATCATTTTGGGATTTAAAATTTAGGTTTTCATTGATAGAATTAATAAAAGATTTGGCTGGGTGATGAAGATTTGTCAATTTATTTTGACAATTTATCTGATCTGTCAGATACTTATTTGTATTTAAAAAAGATTTATTTTCATCAACCAAACTTTGGGTGATGTGAATAAAAGGCTGAAGACCATGGTCAATTTCTTTTATCATCAATTCTGTCATGAGCTATTCTTTCTTTTTTAAATAAGTATTAAAAAAGAGTTAATTTTACTGTTTAAAAACAAATAAGTGTTTGGTATGTGAGTCGTGGTAACTGTGTGGCCGGTCTGCTGTGATTGGCTTGATGGAGCACCAATCACGGGTGAAGTGGGTGGAGCCAACGAG
>NC_091172.1:44856496-44893996 GCF_040958095.1 Procambarus clarkii | reverse complement strand
GTCGCCCTTTTTGTATATTGGGACCACATTCGCCGTCTTCCATATTTCTGGTAGGTCTCCCGTCTCTAGTGACTTACTATACACTATGGAGAGTGGCAGGAAAAGTGCCTCTGCACACTCTTTCAGTACCCATGGTGAGATCCCATCTGGACCAACAGCCTTTCTAACATCCAGATCCAGCAGGTGTCTCTTGACCTCCTCTCTCGTAATTTCGAACTCCTCCAAGGCCGCCTGGTTTACCTCCCTTTCTCCTAGCACAGTGACCTCACCCTGTTCTATTGTGAAGACCACCTGGAACCTCTTGTGTGTCTTTGTGTCTTTGTGTGTGTGTGTGTCTTTGTGTGTGTAAGTGTGTGTGTCTGTGTGTCTTTGTGTGTGTGTGTGTCTTTGTGTCTTTGTGTGTGTGTCTTGGTGTCTTTATGTGTGTGTGTGTGTGTGTCTTTATGTGTGTGACTTTGTATGTGTGTGACTTTGTATGTGTGTGTCTTTGTGTGTGTGTGTGTGTGTTTGTGTGTGTGTGTGTGTCAGAATGTGTGTGTGTGTTTGTGTGTGTGTGTGTCTTTGTGGTAGACTCATGATCACCGATCATCCCACCAGACTCCATCATATTCTCTCAGCCCGAAGCCGTGCACCATGGTATGTTGAACAAATATATTCCTCCTCTTCCTCTCCAGCATCATCAATCTCTTCCACTACCTCCTCCATATCTTGATCCACTTGATCTTCCAACGCCTGTTCCGCTTCATCCTCCACATCCTCCAAACCTCCCTCCTCCATCTCATCCAACGCCTTCCTCTTTTTAATAATAATCCCATTGTTATAAATATAATAATTTTGGTACTGATTGTGCCAAATATATTTATGTCCGCTTTGTTGTGGAAGATAAGCTATCACTTTAGTTATTTGATAATCGGGTAAAAGTTGTAAATTAAATTTTGCAAGTCTTGGTATTGATATAATCATTTTATTTTCTTTAATTATACTAAATTCTTGTAATAACTCACAATGCATATGCCATGCAGTGGATAATGATATATGTTTTCTTTCGGACCAATTTTTATCTTTTTCAAAATATTTAATAAGATGCTCAATGATAAGCTCATCATATTTAATTACATCATCAATACAAATGTACATATCAATAGTTTTAAGAGTTTTTTTATTTGCTTTTAATACTTTTTGATAATTTATACAATTATTAATAATATACTCCCTTAATGAACTTTCTTTTAAACTTTGGGTAATATCTCTTACCCCATCTAAAAGAAACAACATTAAATACACAACCTCGTTGATAAAAAGTATCATTTTGGTTTTTTCAAATTTAAAAGGGGAATGAGTTCTAGAATACACTGAAAGTGAAAAATCCTGATCATCCTCTTCATATAAAATATTTTGATTATGAATTTGCGTGAAAAATCTTTCATACCAGACAAATTTATTATCAGCTGTTAGTCCTGACATGTCATAAATTTTATGATATATTAATTGACTTCTGCTAAGATTGTTTGGATAAGTAAAAGTAATATGAGAATCATCGATATTATTATTATAATATAATTTATCAGCTATAAATAATTGTCTTGCTAGATTAAATCTCAGGGGAAAATAATATAATCCAGGGGTTTTTTTAATGTTAAACTTCTCATTATTTATATGTTCGATTTGTATGTTAATTGAAAGTTTATCCTTTTTATTCATCTTTTTTTTATACAAAAACATACACACACACTTACACACACACACAAAGACACAAAGACACACACACACACACAAAGACACAAACACTTACACACACAAAGACACACACACACACTTACACACACAAAGACACACACACATACACACAAAGACACCAAGACACACACACTTACACACACCAAGACACACACACTTACACACACAAAGACACACAAAGACACACACCCACACACACACAAAGACACACAAAGACACACACCCACACACACACAAAGACACAAAGACACACACACTTACACACACAAAGACACACACACTTACACACACAAAGACACACACACACACAAAGACACACAAAGACACACACCCACACACACACAAAGACACACAAAGACACACACCCACACACACACAAAGACACACACACACACACACACACACACACACACAAAGACACACACCCACACACACACAAAGACACACAAAGACACACACCCACACACACACAAAGACACACACACTTACACACACAAAGACACACTTACACACACAAAGACACACAAAGACACCAAGACACACACACTTACACACACAAAGACACACACACACGCACACGCAGACACACACACACACACACACACACAAAGACACACACACACACACAAAGACACACACACTTACACACACCAAGACACACACACACAAAGACACACAAAGACACCAAGACACACACACACACAAAGACACACACAAAGACACACACACACGCACACGCAGACACACACACACACACACACAAAGACACAAAGACACAAAGACACACACACTTAAACACACATAAAGACACACACACAACGACGCACACACACACACTTACACACACACACACACACTTACACACACATAAAGACACACACACACACACAAAGACACACACACACACAAAGACACACACAAAGACACAAAGACACACACAAAGACACAAAGACACACACACACAAAGACACACACACACAAAGACACACACACACAGACACAAAGACACACACAAAGACACACACACACACAAAAACACAAAGACACACACACACAAAGACACAAAGACACACACACACAAAGACACACACACACACACACACACACACACACACACACAAAGACACAAAGACACACACACACAAAGACACAAAGACACACACACAAAGACACACACACACACACACACACACACACACACAAAGACACAAAGACACACACACACACACACACACACACACACACACACACACACACACACAGACACAGGAATCCCAAAAGTTCACCAAAACTCTTATTATACTCACTTTACATTTTTTTTCTTAAACTAGTTGGGAGAGGTACAGTCTTTGATATGATTGGGAACGGCATTCAACATTTTAAGACCCTTGATTTGAAGAGCAGCATTTCTGGTTTGATTAAGTTGAACTCTTGGGAACCGAATGATATCTAGGGGCAGTGTAACAGCACATCATTCTTTTTTTTTTTTTTTTTAGATATGGTATCTCATCCATAAAAAATATTTTGTGGAAAAAAATGGGGTTGACCACCAGCCTGTGGTCAGTGGGGACCCTGTGGTGGACCATAAGCCGGTGGTGGACCATTCATTGGCTTATTAGGCAAATCAGATCTTGAATAGTTTCCCAAATAAGACATCAAATTTTATTTATAACTCCAAATTTTGTATTGTTTTTTTTTAATTAAGGCAAAAAAAAAGAAGAGAATCAATTAATTCTTTATGGATTTATATATTTTTCCAAATTTTATTGCAAAATAAAACTTATAAACCTTTCTATATAATATAAAATTTTTGATGTTTAAGTTTTGTTAATTTTATAAACATAATTTTATTTATCATGATATTAAATATATAATATTATTAATTTTATGTATAATTTTTTATTTATATTTAAAATAAAAAAAACAAAATATACATTTTGATTAAAATATTCATAGTTACTTTATAATTTGAGATAAAATTTAAGAAAACTGAAATAATATTTTCCCCTTTATAGTTAAATTCGATATTTTATATAAAAATAAAACAAACAAAAAGTCACTCAAAGTCATTTTATATATTATTTATTTATTTTATAAACATTTATTTTAAATAAAATTAATAAAAAACTGAAAAAATATATATATATATTCTTTTTATTAAACAAATATTTCATCACTACTTTCATAATCACTACTTCCATATTCTTTGTAGTCGTTACTTGCCTCTGTATCATAATTATAATCTATATTATCACTATTTTCATCATTAATCCATTTGAAGAACGAACAATACATGCCAACTTCAAAATCCCTAAATACAAAATAATAATAATGACTTACAAATGCTAATAACATTATGGGAGTAATAACTTTGCGAATACCAATTTGGATATAATAATATTCATCGAATAATTTAAACCAAGAAGTTGGTAAAATGTTTCCATAAACATCTAAAAATTGTACTTGAATACAACATTTTTCCTGATCATAAAGAATATTCATTGAACCTCGTTCTTTGAAACATCGAAATTTTAAATTTGATATAACAATATGATATTGATTATTTTCCTTATTTGTTATGTTTAAAAAGTATGGTTTATCTCCATATATAAAATGAACTGCATCTTCAATTTTTGATTGTGACATCTCCTTAGGTTTGAAGCTTTTCTTCAGAACAGATAAAATATAATTCCATCGGTAATTTTCATTACAAAAACATTTCCCATATAAATTACATAAGGGATACTCATCATCACTTAATGCACAATAGAGATAGTAGGCAGCCGTTGCTACAAAATTATTACTTTTGCTTATACTCTGAAACAACTCACGTCCTGTATTATCAAAATATTGAACTGAAGGAGGATTGTTTGAAACAATTTTTAGCGATCCAGTATGGTAAGACGAAGGTATACCATCTCCTATTATTTCTTTCTTACATCCATTGCAAAATTTCACGTTTAAGATTCTCAAAACCATAACGGACTCTTCCGGTGTTGTTGTGTGTACTGACAAAGACCATATCGGATGTTTTAAATTGTCTCTCCCATATATTCTTTCAAGAAAAGTGGTTACATTTCCTACTGTAAAAAAGGAAAATTTGAATTTTTGTTTAGTCATTTGTTCAAAATAATCCATTCGAAAATTTGTATTACAGAGACATTTAATGCCATAATTTTGAAAACAAGTTGTAACGTTATCATATAACATTATTTTTTCTGTGAGGATTTGTATTTTGAAGACATATATTCTTCCACTAGCTGAGTAATTTTATGAGTGTTGGATACAACTCGTAATATCCGTTTATGTAATGGCTCATCTTTTTTAATATCAGGGAAAAAGAAAATTGGAATATTAATAAATAAAATGTTAATTTTACCACTCCCACTCCCATTTTCTAAGAACTGTGCAACATTATTTATATTAGGAGAGTAATCACAGACTGAATGGGAATCCAATTTCATAATAAATTTCCTTTTCAATTTTATGAGTAAGTATTGTACAAATAATTGTAAGTCTTCTACACTATTATTTTCAAAGGTAACATCATCATCATTCTTATCAACATTATTAATATTATGATGATGATAGTTGGTTAGAACAATTGTTCCTAAAGGTAAAGCAGGAGGATAAAAGTGTAATTTTTTGAAATAAGATAATGGGATTTCTATACTACCATCAGAGTTACATGCAAACATTATTTAGTTTTGTTTTTAATATTGAGTGAATTCATAAATCGATTAAAAAAATTTTCGGTATTTTCGTAATCAATCAAATCAGTCTTGGATACAAATTTTGCCTTTAAAATTACCTTTGCACATCCACGTTCAATATCTTCAAAATTTGAACATGGATATGTTCCTTTATGTATTTCAATATTATTTTTATCAATCTTACACTTCATCCAAATAGATAATTCTTGTTTTTCCTCATCAAAATGGGGATCCGGACACGCCGTACACGGAAAATGTTTATTGTCATGTAAGTTAGTATACATAGGACCGCAGTTACATAGACCATTAGAATAACCTGGAGCTGTAATTACACCAGATGGTAAATGTACCAGACAAGGATCGCGGAAACAGGCTGAACGTGAGATATCTGGATTAGAAATATATCCAGGGGAACATCGACATATATATTTTTCTTGTTCTTTTAATGGTATAAAAAAGTCTTGGGGGGTCATTTGAGTAAGGTCCACTACTTCATCCTGCCCATTGGTAATTTTAACCAAAGTTCCTCCTGGTTCACATGCAGTTAATCTATTTGTAGTTGCGTTATAAAGACCTGGTAGGTAGGATTTACACTTCCATCGATCTTCTTCAAATGAATACTGTAGAAAACCCCATACTGGGTCACAGAATTTTTCTTCGGGTTGTTTCCAAAGACAGTATGTGCATCCTGGTTTGAGGATTCCACCTCCATAATAATATTTTATATTGCTAGTAGAAGATGATATAGGTATTGCGACCTTTTCTAAATAACGTCCACATTTACGGCCCCCAAGTTTTTGACAAATTTGATTGTCATGTGACTGAGAACTATCTACTTTTAAAATCATTCCCTTACATTTATTGATTTTAATGTCATTATTGTTATCATATTCATTATAATTTAGCCAACCTTGTAGATCAATAAATTCGTGTCTTTCTTCAAATGCAATTTCTTCAGCTTCAATTCCCTCTTTAATACTTTGACGTAAAAAACTATGAATGTAAAAACGATCAGTAATATAAAGAAAATTAAAAAATATAAAAAAAAGTACGAAAATTATAACAGGAATTTGAAGAAAATACTGGTATGTCGAAGAAATCATTTTTGGTTTTTATTTAAGAGAAAATTTAGGAGTTTCTCAGTTGAAACACTTTTATTACAATTTGTGGAATAACAGTGAAAATGATGACGATGAATATAAAGTCTACCTGAAGGTGTACGAGATTTACCACGAACTTCATGAAAAGGACAAAAAATATTACATTGCCATTTTTGGTTCATTGCTAAGAGTTCATTATATGGCTCCTTACATAATAATTCAGCACATTTTTGTGTAATTATCTCTGAGTTTTTTTTTTAAAATTGTTTAATTTTTGGTTGATGCAGCGATCGTTTTAAAACCAACCTAGGACGACTAATTACATTTCCTCCTCCTCCTCCTAAATTATTATTATTATTATTATTATTATTATTATTATTATTATTATTATTAATAATTATTTCAAAAATATTATTTCTAGTGGATAAGTGTCCCTGTTTAATTTCATTGATACTAGTAAATTCTATTGAAGTCTCAATACATCGATATATGAATGAAACACTCGCCATATTGGTACATGATCCTTATCACTAAACAATAGAGAGAGAGAGAAAAGCTTACAAGATAATATAAAGGATATTGTAGAATCAGAGAACCTATATATGTCAGAAGTAAAATATTTATCGTGCAAATATGATCGGCGCACGACACTGAATTCTGTCAGGCCAACTACTCAAATTCTTGTTACCAATTTTCATATTTTTTTTAATATTCTATAATTTTCTTTATATTGCTGATCCTTTGTACATACATAAGTCTTTTAAGAGGGACTGGAAGCTGAATCCTCCTATTATTATTTATTATTGAAACTTGACATAATGGCTGACGAGCCTTATTACCAAAAGAGAGTAAGACAAAAGTTTACAGATATTATAAAGTATATTGAAGAATCAGAGAACTTAATTATAGCTGTACCATCAGAAGTAAAACAATTTGAAGAGCTGTTAAATTCTTGGGTATTATATTTACCTAATCTCCAAAATGTTGTGGTAAAGAGAGGAAATTGTAATAAGTGTTGGTACCAAAGTGAGAATAAAAAAACACTCACTATTTTTAGGTCACCTTTCGAAATAATTATTAAGCAAAATGATATAAAAGTTAGCTCTTCGTTTCTTATGAAAGATGTAATATTATTATTAGTAGAAGCTATTCAAAAAGAAAAGAGAAATATTCATGTATATTGGGATTAATTAATAACAAATATAATAAATTTATATACAGTTTTTATAAACATTAAATTTAATTTAAATTTCAAATAACATTAAGTATTATATCAAATTTGGGAATATAAAAACCATTAACTAATTTCAAATATATTTCATTGGAAAATATTTCACATTCATTATTATAGAATAAATTTAGAATATTGTTATATGTTACATTTGAATTTTTATGTTTATTTATAATATCCCAAACTTTTAAAATATGAAATTCCGTCTTATCAATATATAACGGATCTATTTGTAGATAAAAATCAATTTCTTCAGTATTTTCGAGGAATTCACTCATTTTTTTAATATTTATTAAAAAAGACATGATTATTCAGTACTATTCCAAGAAGTATAACTTCAACTAAATTAATGTGAAACATCAACTTAAACTAAAATTTCAAATGATGATATTAACATTTAGTGATTATTTAAGACACCAGCTAGCTCTAGTAGCCAATGTGATGAACCAATTGGCTTATAATGTCAGGTGTGAATAATTTCCTATAAAATTTTGTAAAAATACACTTATATATGTCGATTGAAAAATTTGCTTTAAGGTTGTTAGAGAGGTTCAAAACCTCTTTATCCTCATAAGATGGGATAATCTTAAATATTTTGGCTAAGTTAACATTAGGAATAATATATAAAATTCTTTTGAAAATTTCAAAAATATCATGTGATGATCCCAAATATATCCTTACATTAGCAAAAGTAATAGTACTTTGTTTGGCTTGAAACTCAAAGTGCATATCTTTCGTTTCAAAAGGGTCAAAGGTCAAAAAAAATTACATTTATTTTGACATGGCTTACTCCTTAAAATCCTTTCTTCAGGAGTCCTGAGAACGGTTGGTAGAGTGATACACAGCCTATCAGGTGGTTCCAGTTCCTTAATTGCTTCGCCATATCTCTGGGCATCTTCTTTTCTTATTTTTTTTGTGTGTAGAAAGATAGGTCGACATAAATGACGACGACGAGGGCGGCGTTGAGGAACTTTTGTCATCTACAAACGAAATGAAATAAATAAATAACTAAGTTGTGTGTTTGTTAGTCATTATTTGTTTGGTAATTGAAGGGGCTGGGCCAGGTTAAGTCTTAGAGAATAAGGAGGAGAAGGAGAAGGAGGAGGAGGAGGAGGATGAGGAGGATGGGAAGAAGGAGGAAAAGGACGAGAAGGAGGGGGAGAAGGAGGAGGAGAAGGAGGAGGAGAAGGAGGAGGAGAAGGAGGAGGAGAAGGAGGAGGAGGAAGAGGAGGAGGAAGAGGAGGAGGAGGAGGAGAAGGAGAAGAAGGAGGAGAAGGAGGAGGAGAAGGAGGAGGAGAAGGAGGTGGGGTTTTGGAACTTTTAAAAGTCATAGAAATTGTACTGGAAAATTTATCTAGATAACTAATTGGAGGAGGAGAAGGAGAATGAGAATGAGATGGTGGGTGTGTTGTGGCAAGGAAGGAAGATTGATCTAAAGAAATTAGAGGAGGCGAGTAAGTAGGAGTCCAATTAAAATCTTCATCCGTCATTTTTTTTTCCATATTTTCGGAAAAGGACACGCTTCTTTTCCTTGTATCCTGAATTTCAGAATCTGGATCTATAAAAAAAAATAAAAAATAAATAAATAACCAGCTATGACTAGGAAAATCTTTTGCTCTGATTTTTCATTTTATAGCCACCACATCTGTCCTGAGTTTCGGACAAGGAACTCGGCAGTTATACACTTGAATTGATCCTATGAAGTATGTATGATCATCACCATTCTGTATCGCAAAGACTACAAGCTAATAATATCTTATCTCTGTGAATGGCTTCCAGGGTCACGGCACCTTAAAAACAGAAAAGATTTGCAACTCACCTTTTACTTTACTGGAGAAATCTCTTGCTAAACCCTTAGAGAGGTGATTTATAGTAGGGACCCCATGGTCCATACTGTTGGGTGTAGCAGGGACACACTGATGTGTGTGGAACCTCGAGTCCTTTAATATTTATACCCTGACAGGATGGGACTTTCCCGGATGGAGGCAGGGGGGTGGGGGAATTCCGTTGAGACCACTAGAATTCACAACACCACCCTGACACATCGAAATAATACTCTTACCTTTTAAAAAAATGAATATAATTTCACGAAAGATATTTCTTCTTGTTTTGTTATCAGTACGAGTAATAGTTAGTCACAATCCCCATTTATATACTGAATGTGCAGTCAACGAAAATGGAAAAAGATTGACAATATTTGAAGATTCAATTAAATTTTGGTTTGTAAGAAATAACCTCAATTTTATAATATCTATTTATTACGATAGAAATTTAAATGAATTATTAGGATATAATAATACAGAACAACATAAATGGTTAAATGCAGAGTTAAAATTTGGGAATGTTTCACAACTATTTATATTAAATAAATTTCAATTACCAATGAAAAGACGACTGAATCAAAACACAACAAGTAAATTAATAGGAAGATTTGTAATATTTAGCCATATCAATATTCTTCTAGGTTGCCCTCAAGGCTGGCCATACAGAAAATTATCATCATCAATGAAATATGATTTACAAATTGCTGCCTCAGGTAACGAAGAGGAATATCTTATTCTGACGCCCTTAGCAGATACCTATGTTAAGTTTTTAATAGATGGTCAAAGAAAGACACTATGTTTGGATCACAGTCATTCACAAATAAAGGTTGTGAATAATGTTAATAAATTATCAGAAAAGTGTGATACCTTAAATAGAATGTCGTCTGTTGTTATCAAATTTGTGTACGATGAGAATAATATTAAAATATTGGATGAACAAGATAGCATTCTTGACAATATAACAACATATAATAATAAGACTCGTCCTATACTTAAAGTTCTTCGAGAAGATTTAAATGGGACACTCTATATAGCACAGTGTATTGGTAATTGTAAAAAAAGTATTGATTCGCATGCTATTACCTATATGCATCAATATTTGTTTGTTTTGTGTATAATAATAATTATAATTTCAGTAAGTTTATTAATTATTCAATTATATTATATTATATGTGTTAAAAGTAAAAAAAAAAAAAAAAAAGGCAGGAAGAAATAGGAGAGTATATTTCATACGAACTTCCCGAACCACTTTAAACTAAAATTTATGTTAATAAACATCAACATCCCATCAAAAACTTAAACTATTTCTTTATCAATGTCTAATGTATCAAAAAATGCCCCAAACCCAAAACCCAAAACAACCATTGGAATTTAAAACACAATTCTTGAGATAATCCAACATGATTTGATTGATGTGTATAGTTAATCTGGTATACTAATAACGGTGTTTCCTCTTTGAAAAGAAACGATCTAGTACTACTTACTATCGGATATATATAGCAAATATCTTCATTTTTACTAAAAGTTCGGCTTGAAATGAAAGAATTCAACAATGTTAAGTTAATAGGAAGTGCACACTGGTTGTTTTCTACTTTACGTATTTCTACTCTACTTATTCCTTTAAAGAGTAGAATTTCTTTAGTATGTTGAATACCACGATTCAAATGACAAATTATTCTTCCCTCTAATGTTTCCAAAGGGTTATTTAATTTAATCTTAACCGTGGTCATTTTACATTCATATATTTTACATCCTATATAGTATTTATTATGATCTGGAAAAGTTTCGTATAATAAGCGTCCCTCTGTTTCTTCATTTATATCTACATTTATAGTTAATTTTGGATATAAGAAATAAGAGTATGTATAACATGCACCACATGTTATTGAAAATGAAATATTATAAACAGTTGGGATCATTACTTTTTCTTTAAATAATTTTGTTTTTGATTGTTGATGTCTTGTTTGCCATGTAGGATGGAATGGGTCATTTATAAATGTCATATATGGAGTTTTAATAGATAATGGAGCCCATGGAATTATAGAATGAGCAAAACAAACAGTAGTACTTTTTCTTACGGTCAATATTAATAATAATACTAATAATTGATTCCAATCCATTACCTTAATTTATAGGATTAATGACTTTGATTTTCTTGGTCACACACTTCTTTATATAGTGGATTTTTTTTATATTTATTCATTATAAAAGGATATATTTTTTATTAGGTAAGATTACAATTATGATTTCAATCCATACCCCTAAAATGAAACTTGCCAGCTACATAATTGGTCAAGCAAGAGGATCAGCTGCCATTTGTGGAGAATATGCCTCTGCTACATTAGGCGTGTTGAACAATTATAAAGATATTAAAATATATTGCCTCATTGGGAAGGACTGGCTTGTTGATAAACTTTCAAACTTCATTCCCATCGAATATTCAGGTTATACACTTGTAAAATATGAAAAAACAAAAAAAGGAGGGTTCATAGCAATCGCTGAATTAATACATCCGGAAGATGTACCAGTATTGATATACTTTATTGAGTCTCCGTCAATACGAGTATTGCTACCTAAAAACTACATTACATGGAAAGAACAAATTACATCAAAGTTCACAGTTGCAAATGGTACCCTCGACAATGGAGAACCTCCCAACTTTTCCGATATAGTTGGGAGATTTTATGAAGAAGTAATAAAAACTATGGAAACTGATGCCGAAAGATGTGGAATTTTTCCTTCATTTAAAACAGATCAAAAAGTTTGTAAATTGTATCCAGTAGATCTAAGGTTGACATTTATTCATCCCCGTTTTGAAATTAAAAGGAAACGAAAAATCTGTGAGTGGTTTAATGAAGATGAGTATAATATTCCATTTCTTTCAATATTCGAGAGGTTAAAAATACCTGACCTTTGTAATGCTTCTTCAACGACATTACATGAAAGGGAAGGTACTGCAAAGAAGACTATAAAATGTAAATTACAAGGCAAGAAAATTCCCATTGGTCTCTGTGTACCTTCGCTAATATTATATAAATTTGGTTATAAAAGGGCTGAAATATTGAAAGAGCCTATAACCTTAGGCGTAATGGCTTTAGGAACCAGTAATCAGAATATGGACGAAAAAACTTATGTCATGGGAGCCTTAAAGAAAAGATGGAGTTGTACTCGCAGGAGGAGTGGGCAAATAAATAGGTATCCACAGTATGTAAAGTGTTATGAGCCAGTTGGTCTCGTATATGAGTCTCAGATATTTGATAGATTCAGTCATAACCTAATTGATGGTTATATAATATCAAATAATGATGACCAATACTTATTCAGCCCATATGTCTGTCTTGGGTTACTGACTCGAAATATCAAAATCCTTCCTGTCATATATACTCATTTGCTATTCCCCAGAGGAAACGTTTTTGTAATTCAGAAGTCTGATGTAATCTGGTGTGTTCTCGGAAATTGCAAAGTGGCTCCTCCAAATACTATAGTTAATTGTATGAATGACCTCTAATTTTTTATAGGCTTTAGGGGACGTCGCACTTGGCCTACAACTTTCATGTTTGTTTAAGTTAATTTGTTTATATTTGAGTTAAAACGAATTAACTTAAATAAACTAACACAACAAGAAAATCACTCTGCCTTATTAGGCAAATGGGGTCTTTTTTGCATAGTGGCTAAGAAGTACGTTCTATGCCAGAGAACAAACGTCTCAGCCTACTGTGCAAGAAAGACCCCATTTACCTAATAAGGCTGATTTCATTAGATTATTTTTAGTCTCCTCACCTCTGTCAGAATCAATCAAAATAACAGTTTGTGAACTGGTAATAAATAATAAGCCCAAATACAAAATATAATTCTTTACTGATGAGTATTTAAACCAAACCAACCATATATATATTGAAAAACGAGCGAAACGGCATTTTACTTTTTGGTGCTATGAGTTTTTACATAAATTTTCATTATGCCGGCATTTTGGGGTACATTTCTGATTATTTCTTTTGCAAATACATCTATGATTTAAACAAGATAAAAGTTTACAGTGGCATACTAATTGTTTCAAGTGCCTATTATCACTGAGAAAGTAATTTGATTGTCTACGAACAATCTCACGAAGCCCAAGTTGTTGATTCTTATTAATTTCGCTTGGCATTATTCTTTCGATTGTTTTATCAAAATCGTTTCTTGATAAATATTGATTAATTGTTCCAAATTTTGTAGCTACACGATATAAATCTCTTTCATTGTCTATTTCGATGATAATTCCACTGATTGTTCGCATTCCTGTTTTGTTTTCCCTATCTTCTTTAGGTATTATCACATTAACACTATCATATAGGCTAACAGGTGTTACATTTGCCGATGACAATTGTAACATTTTTGAGGCATTAGTTATCTGACGCTCATAAACTTTGCTTCTAATAGTTCCTAAATTTTCAATATGTAAATTATATGAATCGTTATTTACTTCAGAATTATTATTATCATTAGGTTTACCATCTTCTAAATTACATAATCTTCTATTTATTATTACTTTAGGCGACAGCACAATACCAGGTGATGATGGTGTTGGTGGTGATAATATAGGGGGTAATGAAGGTGGCGGTATTTGTGGCAGGGATAATATGGAAGTAGAGGCAGTTGTAGCACCAGCAGCAACAGTAACAGTAACCTCCTCAACCTCATCAAAAATTATTTCTTCCATGTCTGGCAACGGTGAAGAAATCTGACGCAGCAGCGGACTTGATGATGACAGGGAATACTGCAATTATATAAAAAAAAAAAATTTTAGTATACAGAAATTAATTGAGGACTTTTGTTTTCCAAGGTTGAACTGAAAACAAAACCAATTAATATTAAGGAATTTTACCTTTGCTTCTTTGCCTCTTTTTTCTTCATCCTCTTTGTCTTCTTCTTCTTCTTCCTCTTTGTCTTCTTCTTCTTCTTCTTCTTCTTCATTGTCATCATAGTGACAGTTATTGAACAATTGGCTATATATTGAGGGCGAAAGACGAATCTTCATAATTATTGGCGGTTCTATACCAAAAACTGCCTTGTAAGGCGATATGCCAATTCCACGTGAATATGCTGTGTTTTTGGTGAATTGCACAAAGGGAAGTCCAGCTGACCAATCTCGCGTTTGATTCTCACACATCCAACTGCCAAGCATTTTGATTACATCCCCATTCGCACGTTCAATGCTCCCTTGGCTCTGTGGATGACGAGGTTTGCTATTAATGAGGAGCATGTTGGGCCACATTTCGTTTTTTAGCTCTTGAATCACCTCTGCCACAAATTCACGGCCGTTATCGCTCTGCAGAATTCGTGGGGCTCCCAAGAGAGCAAATATATCGAGTAAGTGGCGTGCCACTTCAATCGCCCGTTTACTGCGAAGAGCTCGTAAAACCGAAAACTTTGTTAAATGATCTTGATAATGTAAAATATATTTATACACACATCCTCCTTCTTTTTGCATATTTATTAAATCCATTTGTCCTCGCTCCGCAAAACTGGTCGATACAATGGGCCGTATTACCCCCTTTTTTCGTCGAGGAAGTCGTTTCAAATTACATATGTGGCAGAGTGAAATAAAGAGTTTCACCGATTGTTGAGTGACGTTAGCGATAGTTTTACTTGCTTCAAAATAAGTTCTTTTTTCTCCTCCGTGACAAACTGCTCTGTGTGCATCATAAATCGTATCATACAATTGCCCTTGATGTATGAAACGACGACACATCCGGCCAGGATCAGCTGTTGTTGCTCCTGTTGTTGTTGTTGTTGTTACAGCCGTAGTAGAATGACGATTGTCACTGGTCAGTTTACGCTTTGTCCCCCGCTTCATTCTTCGTTCAGTTTCGTCGATGGTTACTAAGACATCATCCCCAAATAGATTTTTGACATCATATCGAGACAATAGATCATATTCATGAGAGGTCTTTGTAGTCAGTTTCAATTTAGCATTTTTGACTTTCTCGATGTATTGGGCTAATTTATCTCGAGTGAAAATTTTCCGGCTTCCATGCCCACCTTTTTCCAACATTTGGTTAATTTTTAATTCAAATTCCTTTTTTTGTATCACCTCTTCTTCTCTCTCACACCCTTCATTAACTTTTTGTCCCAATGGTAAAGACGTGGATGATGAAGGTAATGGTTCTTCATCAACACTAGTATCGTTATTATCACTTCTTTCTTGTTGTTTCTGTCCACATGTTAATGGAGAGGAAATTGTAGGTGTGTCCTCCATGCTGGAGCAAAATCGACTGACTCTGATATTAACCCTCACACGCTGAATATTTTATATTGACCAATCACTGACAGGCTTTCTTGGTTAAGCTGGCAGTTTATAGTTTGTGCTTATTTGACTAAATTATTCCTGTAAGACAACACAAACATTGTTGTTACATTCTAGGTCAATTATTTCAAGTTTCCGTTAAAATGTCAGTGTCATCAATATCTAGCAAAATTATTATAATACTTTGCCTAATGGGCAGAGTGCACTTATTGTATGTGAAAAAAAAAAAAAAAAAAAAAGGAACTAGACTAAAATTTAATTTATTGACTATCATCAATTCAATGTGTGTGTTGCGGGTTACAAACAAAAAATCAGTGTAGCATCATACCCTCCCTGAGAGTGAAATATCATCAGTTCAATGTGTGTTGCTAGTTACGAACAAAAAAAAATTCAGTGTAGCATCATACCCTCCCTGAAAGGGTGGAGGGAGGTGTTAAACAATGATAGGGTTAATTACCAATGTTTGAATGTGGTTTGGGGAAGTTGGTTGACGGTTAGCCAATTTCCTTAACTCTCAAAACTTAGCTGATGTTCTTCTTTATGTTAACGACCACTTGTATATCTTCCTTAAGTATGTTAACTATAGCCTGAAGTGCATCCTGCTGCCATTTTAGATATTGTAATATATCCTGCACTTTGTCAACAACCAGTCCATACCGTTGGGCTCGCGGAAAACTACCAGGCTTTATAGACTGAGCCATTAGTTCATTCAAACATCCCTTGAGGTCCTGCAGCTGCATATACAAGTTTTCTAATCGCAGTCGAATCTGATCCTCTATTTCTTCTAGTGGTAGATTTTTTTTCCTTTCAACCTCTTGTGCTGACACCAATTTTAGAACTCGGCGCATTATATTTGTCTGTTTCAACTTAAAATTCTGAATGGTAACTTTAATTGTCGTCTGCATACAACTTAATTGTCTTATATCATCCATAATATTCTTCATACTATTATGAATTTTATTACCATATTCTTCTTGATACTTGAACTGTTTCTGTAATTCCTGAAATCCCACTTTTACAACAGGTATCAATTTCTTTGGGTCAGGATTTTTTTGCTTGCCCAGTTCCCACAATGCTGGATCAATTCCTATAAACAATAAATAATTTATTTTAATTTTTAATTCCACAAATGTAGGAAAAAAATACCCCGTAATATCTTCACTTTTGTCATTATGTCACGATAAGTAGATGGATTGGTCATATCAAAATCATTTACCTCTTTGCGGTGTATCAAGATATTTCTTCATTTGTTGTTCAGTTAAAGTCAACATTGGAATAATCTGTTCAATAAACAAATTCTGAAACAGAAAAAGTAGGCATTTTTGTCTCTGTCTGTCTATCAAAAAACGTTCCATTAATAATGTCCCTTTTAAGCTAATTTGATTATTTAAGCCAACCTGATATCAATTCCCATTAAATATATTGGTGCAAGCTATAATAAGGCTTACTTTAGGCTTACCTTAAAAATTGAATTGTATGATGCTCTTAACATATGACTAAAGGTGTCAGTGGTAGATGCACGTTGAATCTCTCCTAGAAGGTATATTATAATATAGAGCAGTTTGCATAATACCATACTTGAAATCATTTTTTATGATAATTATTATTAGGGAAAACATTATAAAATCTTTAAAATTCTTTTACCATTAGGAAAAACTTGCTGAATGTAAAATCTGAAGTTCGTTTTGTTTGGTACTTCAGCAGCAAAAATTTCATTAACAACAACTTCATTACCTCCGAATAATAGACTCAATGCTGAAATAACTTCCTGTTTGTAGGCCCTGGAAGAATAAAAAAAAAAATAAAAAAAAACATTTTTTAATGTTCCCGGATCCTAGTCATATTTAACACTGAAAAATTATTAGAATATTATACAAGTATATGAATATTAATTACTTACTCCACTTCTGAAAGGCCCCTTCCAATTATAATTTGCACAATACCATCTTCATTACGATAATTGGGAATTTTTGTATAGCAAACTACTTTGAAACGACAATATGGATTTTCAGATG
Organism: Procambarus clarkii; assembly: GCF_040958095.1. Classification (NCBI taxonomy): domain Eukaryota; kingdom Metazoa; phylum Arthropoda; class Malacostraca; order Decapoda; family Cambaridae; genus Procambarus; species Procambarus clarkii. The sequence continues at coordinate 44,876,091 of NC_091172.1, read as the reverse complement.
TGAACTCTACAGGTGACATATTGGACGAATAATAACCTGGAATAAAATTCATAAAATTATACTATTTTAATTATATACATTTTACAATATTATAAACAACTAGTCAAATCTACTAAGTTTTCCATAATGGTTTACTCACTACCACATTGAAAAAAAATAAAATCCACATATTTACCTTTACCAAACCCCCAAAAAGCTCGAAGTTGATTCCACTTTCGCAAGACCTCATCATTTTCATTATTGAAGTAGGAAGGAGCACAGATTGCAATATGTAATGCCATTGATGATGAGCCCGGTTGTTGGTGAAGCATCTGAAACTGATGATTGCCCCTATTTGATTCGACCAGTGAAATTAAAACAATGTTCATCGAATCCTCACACATTATGGTGAAACCATTTAACACACCATCTCACCAAATGACCTACAACAGATCACAATTGCCTTATGTTTGTAAATATATATTAATTTAACTAGTCAGTGGTATGAAGAAAACATTCAATAAAACATATCACTAACTAGTACAAATCAATAAATATCCAGCGACAGGCCTCCGTTGCAGAAATAGGAAAGCGTCTTTTCTTCACAGAAGTTCGTTTGTCAAATATTATGGAAAAAACAAAACAAAAAAAAACACTTCAATCAATATCATAATGCGCTTCTGTTAATAGGTCGAATTAAAAATTTTAACAATAATATATATCCAGCAGACAACATTGAGTTAACAACCACACTTCTTTTTGGCAAGACGAAACTTTATAGTTGATCTGGTGGTTTTCAGTCTATGACAAGCAGGCAACCCACAATCATCATTAACACATGAAGACACATGTGTATGCAAGAGGGTTGAATATAAGATTAACACCGAACAATGTGGATGTCTAGAAACTACTACATGATGACGAACCCGGCGAAACATTAGACAAATCGGGGTACAAGTTTTTTTTTGACATGATGCACTGTGGACAAATTCATACAGCAACACATTGGTTCCATCGTGGTTAGCAAACCATTCTAATATTTGTAATAAACTTTGAGTATTAATTTCACAATAACGTTGTTTTTTTGATATAGTCTCAGGCGTTATATTAACCAACTTTCTCAAAGCCACATTTTCATCATTGGAATGGATATGGTTTTCTATTTTAACAATAATAGACTTGCTAGTTGAAGTAGTATCTTTTTTCTCTTTTATCTTCTTCTCTTCGGCTCCCTCACTGATATCGCTAATATCATCCTAGAAAGATTAGATTTCATCACAAATGCACCTGAGACATTATTTATTTATTTATTATAATATAGTGTCCAAAGCTTCATCATGCTTATCATAAAATAACTTTTAGGTACTTACACCACAAGATTCCTTGGATAGCTCCATTACACAGTAGCCCGTATTACTACTGAACAGGATTCTGGCATACTGGTTGACTGGACTGGATACGGAGGCTCTTATATATTGTATCACCGGCATATTGCATGGAACTTAATGTAATGATTCATTTCTCTCTTTGAATTATATTCATTGGTGAATATAAAATAGAAAAGTTGATTCAATGGCGATAACCAAACTTGGTGTTTACATCGGACGATAGTAGTACTGCTTGGTAATCATGTGATATGTTGATATTTTATAAAGAAGATTATGGTTTTGTTATTATGTCCATAATTACATACCTCATATTTTGTAGTCTTGTAATTAGTGGAAAGAGAGAATGTAAGGTATTTAATTCATTATTCATCATGTCAAAATATAAATATGATAAGTAAAATAGTAAAAGATAATAGATATATATTTTTATTTTTATATTAAATTATTTATATTCTATATAAAAAAAAACATGTTCTATTCCATCCATCAACTAATTAACTAAAAGTCTGAATCTAATGTAAAAACACTGTATTGATCTGAATTCATTACACCATATTTTTGATATTCACTTACTTTTTTTTCAAAAAAATTAGTTTTCCCTTCTAATGAGATATTTTCCATAAAGTCAAATGGATTTTCTACATTATAAAGTTTCTTAAAACCGAGTTCAAAGAGAAGTCGGTCAGCCACAAATTCTATATACTTCCCCATTAGATCACAGTTCATACCAATAAGTTTGATTGGCAAGGCATCTGTTAAAAATTCTTGTTCAATCTTCACAGCATTATCAATGATAGAATATACATATTTCTGATCAGGCTTATTAATCAAGTACTTAAATATCAAGCAAGCAAAATCTGTGTGTAACCCTTCATCTCTAGAAATCAATTCATTACTGAAGGTTAGACCTGGCATTAAACCACGTTTTTTTAACCAAAATATTGCAGCAAATGAACCACTAAAGAAAATACCCTCTACTGCAGCAAAGGCAACAATGCGTTCGGCATATGTTGCCGTTCTATTGGTAATCCACCTTAGAGCCCAATCAGCTTTTTTCTTAACAGCTGGCAGCGTTTCAATAGCATTAAATAATCTGTTCTGCTCCTGTAAATCTTTTATGTATGTATTAATAAGTAAACTGTACATTTCATTGTGAATATTTTCCATGGCAATCTGAAAACCATAAAAACACCTCACTTCTGGTATTTGTACCTCTTGGCAGAAACGTTCAACAAGATTTTCATTGACGATACCATCTGATGCGGCAAAAAATGCTAGAACATGTGAAATGAAGTGACGTTCCTCGTCATTAAGTTTCTGTTCCCAATCTACAATATCCTTTGACAAGTCTACTTCTTCAACTGTCCAAAATGATGCTAGCGCCTTCTTATACATTTTAAAGATATCATGATTTTTAATTGGGAACAATGTAAAACGTCCTGGATTTTTAATCAAAAAGGGTTCAATCATCTGAAAAAAATATATAAATAAATAAATAAAATATTTATTTTAACATTATGTTCACTATCATAGCATAATAAACGAATGAAATTATTGAATTTTGAGTAAAAAAGAGATTAATTTACTACGTACATGTTCTTCCATCCTATATTTTATGTAAACTAAAATAGGTATATATACATACATACATATACATACACACACATATATATTCTTTTCTTTGACACGCTTCCCAATGAGCAGTATCCATTATAACACCAGGCAGTAATACTTCCTATGTTTTGAAGGCATGCCAATTGAACCTGATTGTGACTCACTGCTGCGTTTGTTGCTATTTACTTCAGTAACAGTATATTCACTATCTGGGAGAACTTCAGAAGGGTATATAGGGGGTATTTCATTGTTCCAAGTATCAAGTAGATTTGCTCTCAATTTTTCTGAATTGATACTCCCTATATCTTCTGTTAAAATATTTAAAGATTTTAAATGAGGTTTAATACTAATGTCTGCAAATTCATATGAAAGGTATTTATTTACCAATACATAATTTCGTTCCCAGTCATTCATACTTAAAATAATCTTAACATCTTCAAAATGTTTTAAATTAAAGTTTTCCACTTTATTTATTGAGGGCCAAGTAATTGAAGCACATTTTATAATAATTATTTCACTGTTTTGAAGATCAATTAATACGTCGGCAAATGTTTTTCTTACATTTATCGATGAAACATTATCTAATATAAGTAAAAATGAATTTTCCACTAAATGATACAAGTTGATTGTTGGATTAAAGTTTTGTAAAAATTCCACTTTTATTTTTAAATTATTTCTCCATATGACAATTTTATCCCACACTTGAATGATATTTTTGGGGGCTGTTAGTATTATAACAGAATATTTTCTGGGGTAGATTTCATATTGCTTTTTCATGGTTTACAAAAAAAAAGCAACTGCTCCACCCTTGCTGACAGTTGGGATCTTGAAGAACAAATAGAACCAATATCACCATCACTTTATAATTATCTGAAAATGATAAAAAAAATAGTTCTTTGTATATTATAAGCTCAGAAATATATAAAGATGTGTTGATACAAAAGTAGAATGAATAATTTGTTCCACAAGAACAAATCTACATACCTTATTTTTTATATAATTATCTTTTTAGTTTTAATATTTAAACAGGTTACTATATCATGCTTTATAGTATTATAAATCCTACATTTTAACCATGATCCTAAATTTAACCACAGCAAATGGATCACTCATTATATTAATATTTTTTGCCCACATTTTACATATTATAATATTTTCACCTGGGCTAAGTTTCAATTGAATAGGAAGAAGTGGGGCATAATATCCATCTACATGTTCCTTGGTTGGAAAATAATAAACAGGAAAACCTTGCGGAATATATTTGTTTGGACTATTAACCCAAATATGTGAACAAGATACCCATACACATTTTGGTAACTTATTACCATTAGCAATTGAGCTTTTCTTCATATTTTCACGCAGGCTTGCAATCTCATGATCTGCAGAGGATGGAAGATCTTCAATATTCTCATATACAATAGGTGAAAAATTTGGAAGATTACGAATAGATAATAAAATTATCGGTGTTAAGGTATTAAAATACCAATTCTCTTTTCTAAATTGATCAAATATGGATGTATCAAATTTACAGAATACATTATTATTTTCATCATTAGGAATCGTTGTATCATCATTACAATTAACTGTATTTACATGAGAAATCATATCGTAACCACGATTTTGGTCCATATAATACTTACTTTCAAAGACAACATACAGACCAGCAGGTTTAGTATTAGTTTTTGTAATGAAATTCATTGACAGTTGAGGATGCTGAGTTGAAATTGTTGACCTATTTCTTGAATAATATAAATATATAATTGAAAAGATCACAATTAAAACTATTATAAATATTATAATATATAAGGAATTTGATAGTGACATTATTATTTTATTTTATATAAAAAAATGTCTCTCACATCTAAACTAATAATGTATACTACTGATTATATTATATATATAACGAAACAACATTCTTGTTGACTTAGTTGTGTTATTTTGGATACGATGGTCATCTAGTCAATATGTGGGGTTACCTGCAGGGGTCACGACTATCCTCAGTTCTAATCTACACATGAATAATCTTCCATTTAGACCACCACACAGCTGAGTGGATACGAACATTGGATAGTGTCTTTCACCCTGATACCCCTGTTTCATAGCAGTGCTGTCAGGGGCTGTTTCCTGGGGGTAGAAATAGGCCTGGTCTAAAACTGGTCTGTGGGGACCTAGTAGCAAGAATGCACTTCTCAGCCTACTATGCAAGGCCCGATTTGCCTAATAAGCCAAGTTTTCCTGAATTAATATATTTTCTCTAATTTTTTTCTTATGAAATGATAAAGCTACCCATTTCATTATGTATGAGGACAAGTTTTTTTTATTGGAGTTAAAATTAACGTAAATATATGACCGAACCTAACCAACCCTACCTAACCTATCTTTATAGGTTAGATTAGGTTTGGTAGCCGAAAAAGTTAGGTTAGGTTAGGTTAGGTAGTCGAAAAATAATTAAATCATGAAAATTTGGATCATGGTTTGGATCATGGTTTTCATGAATTAATTGTTTTTCGACAACCTAACCTACCTAACCTAACCTAACCTAACTTTTTCGGCTACCTAACCTAACCTAACCTATAAAGATAGGTTAGGTTAGGTTAGGTAGGGTTGGTTAGGTTCGGTCATATATCTACGTTAATTTTAACTCAAATAAAAAGAAATTGACCTCATGCATAATGAAATGGGTAACTTTATCATTTCATAAGAAAAAAATTGGAGAAAATATATTAATTCAGGAAAACTTGGCTTATTAGGCAAATCGGGCCATGCATAGTAGGCTGAAAAGTGCGTTCTGGCTACTAGGTACGACATATATATATATATATTAAATTATTGTTGACTCGAGCTCCTTTTTTATCTGTGATATAAATGCTAAAATTATATTGATCTCATTTTCAATTACATCAGTTAGAATATTATCTCTGTGTGATGTTAATGTTTCACTAAAGGCTTCCTCAAGAACTGTTGGAGTATAATTCAACAAATGAAGGCAACCATAATTATGAACATGTTGAGCCACATTACATTTGATTTCATCTGTATGGAATGAACTGTAAATAATCTGTGCATGACATAAACCATATGGATTCTGGCAATTCAGTTGTTGATTAACATTATTAGATAATGGTGATGGTGGAGATGATGTTAGTTCAAGTTGAGATGGTGGTTGGGAAGAAGAAGGTAGTCTAGGATTATGAATAGGTTTTCGTGATGTAACTTTATATGGATTTTGGGAGTGAGTGGGTTTTAAGGTAATATTCCCTTGTAAGGTCAAATAATTGCGTACCAATGTATGTTGTTTATGTATAACTCCTCCACCATTAGCAATCCATATAATAGTTACAAATAGAGAGTGTAACATATCGAGAAGTAGACGACAATTACTTTGAGCTAAATAATTATGATATATTTTGAAGTCTTTGCTACCTATTATTAAATTTTCTTTGCATTTAACTTTGATTCTATTTAGAGTATTACTTTCAATATTTTCAATATTTTCAGTACGTTGTATTAAAGATTGGGGATGAGAAAACACAATATCTTTAATTTTTTTGGTTTCTGCATGAGGTGAAAATAAATAATGAAGGAGACTAAATGACATAATATAAAATTTCCCTGTTTCAGAAACCAGCAAACGATATGGATGTATTAGATAGGGAAAATATTTAATTATATTAAATACTTGGTGAATTTTATTGATCAAATCGCTCAATTGGGTTAAATATATTAAACGCTTAGAAATAGAAAATAAATCACACAAGCCCAAAATGGGACGAATTCCCAATAAATCATTATTATGATCTTTACTATCAATTGCACAATCATTAGTTCCTAGCTTCCACATATTATCAAACATTTCTACCGATCGACCATCTATAAGTCTAAATCTGTGAGAGGGATTTGCAACAAGGGAATTTAGATCATGTTCATTTAAGAGATAAAGTGGCGTAATATTATTCTTGAAACCACCTAAGAGTAAATCAGCTGTAATTTGGCCATTGGTTTCGTGAGAAAAAATATGATGAGGGCTAATGTATATTATCTGAATTTCTTTAGGTATAATTTTCTTTGAAAGATAAAGTGAATCTAATGACTGGCCCAGTAAACCTAGTGGCTTCATTTCACATAATACAGGATGTATATGGAGTATATTATCTTTTCCATAATATTGGAATGAAGAAAAATTTGAAAGTTTTAAACATAAATTTTGATTCATAATTAGAGTTAGGCCTAGTAAAAACTTGTCATTGATCTTATTATTATCAATTAGAAGATTTTTATTCATTTTTTTTTTATAACCTATACCAATTTCTTTCTATGATTAAATAGTTGTTTTCTTTGTTTATTTGTGTATTTGCGATTTACCATAATTTTTCTGAAATAAATTCTAAATAGCCCACTGGTGTGAAGCTGGTACAACACACTAGTGTGTCTGGTTACTGGTACAACACACTAGTGTCTCTGGTGACTGGATCACTTATCAGTGATCTGTCTGGCTCCCCTGGTATAAATATACAAAAACAGAGCTGTGGTAAACACCTACAGTAACAGACCATGGTAAATTTATAGAAGAAAATTGAAAATATATTTTCAAAAATTATGGTAAATAAATAAATATATAGTTGTATTAGAATTTTTTCATTATATATGAAGTTATTCTTATTATAACAAAACAGGGTTCACATGAAAACCACATAGATATAGCAGACTGGATGATTCTATTTATTAAAAAATATTTTACAGATTGTCTGTCATATAAACCATAAAGGTATTTTTATGGTTAGGTATTTAGTAGTGTCAATATCGCAGCCTTACCTAAATATCTATATGACCAAACCTAAAATCAACCCTACCTAAATATGAACTGATTTAAAAAAAAAAAAAATATATATATATAGTTCAATTTAAAATGAACATATCATAGAATTTTTTAGCCTTTGAATATTCAAGAAAGGTACACCTAACACTTGTAAATGTAATTTTTCCTGTATTTATGAAACCATTGACCAGTCCTTGTTCAGTAGTCACTGTCCCGATAATCACTTCCGAACATGAGTATTGAATATCAATCTGACTTCCTGTTCGTTGGTTATCATTGACTATAACAGGATGTCCAAACATGTAATCACCACATTCATTATGGGTTAAAACATTAAATTTCCTAAGGGTATCATGTGAATATGCTGGATCTCTTAACAATGATAAACATAAATTTATATAAGTGTCTCGCTTTAGTGGAATAGTTGATCTCATATTCCAGCAATCTTCCAACTTGGAGATGATATAAATTTTCCTTTTACCATGAATACCATGGACACTGATAAGCATGTCCACCACTTTCTTCACTCGCTCATTAATTAAAAGTTCAAAAAATTTATCATCAAAAGTGGGATTTTTCTTGATAATTTTAGGGGTTTTGTTGATTTTGGTGATTTTGGAGGACGATACCATGATGATTATTGCTAGAATATCCTCCTGAAAAAAACATGAAAATAACATGTTTAGAAAATAGATCTAAATGGGACCAAACCATACTATTCATGTCATATATACACCAATTCCATTCCATTTTAGTTTGACTGAAATAACTACTTGCCTTTTAGTGCCACTAGTTATCCTTGTGATGAGTCTAGGAACCTTAATGGTTATATCTTGGTACAGAACCCATATTTTATATCTTTGGAAAAAAAAAATATATATATAATATTATTCAAAAGTACATAATGTTATTACACAATCTTTATCTTGCGATTATATCAATTAAAATAGTATATTTATAAATCAAAAAGAATATCCTGACAGAATACGTCTACATCCCGGAGAAGTAAAGTCTATAGATTTCACTTATTCTGTTATTTATTCGTTGTTAATCAAAAAACCCATTTCAAATTTTAATTTCAAACACTTGACATGAAGGTAGACTTGGAGGTTTATGTGTACTAGCATGTTTTAAATTTATCTTTATATACATTATCTTCCATACATGATTATTTGGACTGCATACCATACCCGTTTCTTGTTCAAAAATTCCCACACATGAGTTTCGGATATGTATGGTGCCACAACAACTGATTTTGACCATACCAAAATTGGATTGATAAGCTTGTATTCCATTTTCTAAATTAGGACTGAACTGAATCTTATACTCTTGAAATGTTTGTTTTAAAAGTTGGAAAGTATTTCCTCCTCCAAAAGCATGTCTCTCACTATTTGACTGGCCAATTAAGTAAATATCAGTGTAACTGTTGTCATAAAAAATATCACCTCGAAAAGTATCTCCGGGTAGGTGGAAACACTCTGGCTGCAAACGATTAATCATTCTAAAATACCATTTACAAAATTTTTGTATAAACTCGTCACTTCTTATAACTTCCATTTTATGTTCTACCGGGGAAAGAACACCACATACAAATTTGTTTTTTTCATTATTAGTTCGAATAGAAGTTTTAGGAACATCATCACATAAGACAGGTTGTTTTTTTTCATTATTTGTTTGAGTAAAAGTTTTAATTTCACTCTCTTCTGTCTGATGCTGTAATAGTGTACTTATATATGAATCACATTGACATTGTACTGTTCCTAAATTTGTACGTTCTGCAGTACCCATAAAACTACATTGTTTAGGATTTTTAATTATATTCTTGGTTTCACCAGTTGTATATTGAATAAAACTTGGATTGGAACATAAAATGATGTTCGTATTTCCGGGTATTGAGAGTTGGATAGCACTTGTAATTTCGGTTTGGGGGTTTGAATGTGCTCTTCCTTGTTCAGTTGAATATCCGATACCTATTTTACCATGCTGCTTTGTCCAAAACTCTTTCACAGCTATTACCAATTCCATTTTCTTAGCAAAAGGCATTGATGGTACTTGATTTTTATAGAGGTAGTTAAAAAGATTTTGGGCAGTAAGACGTCGATAAGAAAACAAGCGTTTCAAGTCTGAAGTGTAGTATAAAATTATTTTTAGGGCTTCTTGAGAACTTTTAGGTGAAAGGCGATGATTACCTGTTGATGTCTGAGCCAGACATCTAATATCTTCAGGGCTCAGTGTTTTTAACAAATCACGTACATTGGCTTCATAAGGGGAATTTATGAGGTTCATAACATATAGGAAGGAATACAACACTAAGAATGGAGATAAATAATATAAAAGTTTATTTATTTACTTACTTCTTTATTTATTATATAAATATATAGAAAGTACATTAATGTACATAATAAAACTGAATGTAGCCTCAAAAAAATATCATTGAGTCAATGTCGCTATGTAGAGCGACACACACGGGACACTGTCTCTGACCACACCCTTGTCGAGTCCACTTCCTTCACACCTATCGCACTGTAATAATCCATTCCGTGTCCAATCATAGTAAGAGTCACTCACCACAGATAATTGTACTTTTGACCAGAAGAGGGCGCCTTCTTTTCCCATACTTGTGGGTGACGGCTCATAGATAGCAGCGCTGCCATCGCTTCTCCATTCTCTGTGGAGGCGTCGGGTCCATAACACAATTACAATGAGAGCCATATTTATAAATCGTGAAATAGAAATACTCACTCATTGTTAACAAAATTTATTTAGGGTTGGGGTTTGAATAGGGTAGTATCATCATATCTTTGTCTCAAATTTCCCAAATAATAGGTAATTGGGATTAACATAGTAGTATATCAAAAGGCCCTTCTTACAATAATGTCAGTCCAAAAATTAAAACTCTTTATTGAGGATTAAGTTATTATATCTTAGCCAATAGCCAAGGCTACCTACCACCAAAGTACAGCTCACCACCCATATATTTTCCTTCAATGTTGGAATGATTGGAATTACCAATTTAAAATTTCAAGTCATATATACGATATATATGGGAATTTAGGGGATATTACAAAAAAAAACATACCAATTTAAAAACACCATGTAAAATAATTATAACATTTAAAATTGTGAAAACAATTGTTAATATAATGAAAAATTTCTTAACAAATAATGATATCGTTTTCTTCGTGTGTGTAATACCTATATAAATGGTTCCATTTGTAACATATTTACTGTTATTTATATTTAAACTATTATCAAGGATTGTAATGTTATATTTTTCATATAACCAACACATTATGACATTCAAATTATCTTGTAAATTATTACACACCTGAGTTTCGTTATTGATACCTCCTACTATTATAGACAAGTGATTCCAACATAGTAGTATATTTTTATAATCCCACAATACAGAAAATTTCATATATTTAACAGGAGTCCTAATCATATATGCATCTTTAATAAAAGATAAATTTTGTACATTTTCATTATAACTTTGTACATTTTCATTATTATAATAACGGCATTCTATTAAAATTGACGCTAAGTTAGTTATGTTTATTTGGTTTGGAAGTATAATAGATGAATTTCGTCCTATTAGTATATATACCTGTATAGTGTCTTTAAAGTTTAACTGGAACTCGAACCATTCTTGTTGTGATAGTAAATCATATATATTGAAAAGTTCTTCATGTTTATATTTAATTTGCTCATCACCTCTATCAAACCAGTATTTAATTGAATCTTTCAATACTATAACTTCATTGCAATCATACTCTTGATTCATTGGAATTACTGGAATAATTATTAATAATAATAATAATAATAATATTAATAATAATAAAAAAAGGGTTGGAATCATTTTCAAGCCACAAAATAAACTAAAAATAATATAACATTAAAGCTTGTTTTTATATTTTAATCTTTCAACATTTAGTAAAAAATATATGGTTATGGATGTCATTATTAACAATCAAGGAAATCAGCAACCAAAAGCAGATCTAGAGCAATATTATTTTCAATTGGAAATTCAGGATCAGTAGTAATCTCATTTTTCTTGAATTGAGTATTGTAGGTGAAATATGTACACGCTTTTTGAAGAAGATATGATCTGAAGAAATAAAATAAAAAAATAAAAGTATTATAATTATTTATTTATTATATACAGTTTATATGTTTCTCTAAATAACAGTTAATCTCTAAATATAACAGTTTATATAATAACACTTTGTTCTAACAGCTTTATACTTACGGAATTGTTTTAAAATGGATTTCATTTTTTTCCTGTTCAATACACGTTGTTGAACTTGACATCATAGCTTGAATTAAATTTGAGGTGAAGGCATCTTTCCTTTTAATGATGAATTCATGGTCATCACAAGATATTAACTTGATGTATGTGGAATTAGGACCTTCACATCCACCATAGAAAATCTGGTAATATTGCGTTAGTGTTTTTTATCTTCAAAAAACATTCAATCCTATTTTACATCATCTCATCATGATAAAACTTAATATGTATATTGTGGAGGTTTCTCTACATTTAAGTTATCATTTTTCATAGCAAACCAAATTTCTTCGGAATGGGGTTTACTTGGATGAAAAAATTCATTGACAAGAAATTTAAGAAATATTTGAGCATCCTCAGTAACCCACATATTACAACAATTGTTTGCATAAACATAATATATGTGAACATATACCCAACAATTATTATACTTAATTCTTGCTGTTATGGTGAAATACCAACCATAATAAATGAAATAATTATATATCCGGTCCATATGGTCATATTTAATAAAATCTTGAAATCCGGATTCGGATAATTCTTCTTTAGTGAATGTACATTTTTCTAAGCATTCAACTTTACATTTAGTTTCAAGAAATATCCTATCTAGCTCACTTTGCAATTCTTTAAATTTTTTAAAATTAGAATCATATTTAAATGGAGCGTCAAATTTATTTATAAAAAACTTGATTTTTTCATATTCCTCTTCATTTACCTTTTTATCTTCATCTTCTTCTTCAATTACCTTTATATCTTCATCTTCTTCTTCAATTACCTTTATATCTTTATCTTCCTCTTCAGTTACCTTTTTATCTTCATCTTCTCCCCTTTCTTCATCTCCCTTTTCATCTTCAACTCCTCCTTCATTTACTTTCCTCTCTTCATCATTTCCCAATTTCTCAATGCCAACTTCTTCCCCATTACCAATATCCATTTGGTTCATTTTTCCCAACCTGAAAAATATATATATTATAATTGAAATAGTCTGGTGTATTGAAATAGACTAAGATGATCATCAATCTATTCAAGGAGAAACAGAAACAATCTCAATCAAAAATTGAAAGTTATCTACTACTTAAAAAAAAGAAAGAAAAAAAAAAAGAAAAAACAAACTGAAATACTTACGCCTTATTTACGCCTTAGTAAATGTTAATATACTACACAACAATGGTTGTAAGTATAACTTTTAGAAGTTCACTGTAGTAATATCCAAAGAAACGCAGGATGAGAATTGAGATACTGCTCGGATCCCACCTCCTTTTATACAACACACACACACACACACACACACACACACACACACACCCACCCACACCAACACAAAGACACACACCCACACCAACACAAAGACACACACACACACACACACAACGACACACACACACTTACACACACACACACACACACTTACACACACAAAGACACACACACACACACAAAGACACACACTTACACACACACACACACACACACACACAACGACACACACACACTTACACACACACACACACACTTACACACACAAAGACACACACACACACACAAAGACACACACACACACACACACACACACACACACACACACCCACACCAACACAAAGACACACACCCACACCAACACAAAGACACACACACACACACACACTTACACACACAAAGACACACACAAAGACACACACACACACACACACACACCCACACCAACACAAAGACACACACCCACACCAACACAAAGACACACACACACACACACACACACACACACACACACTTACACACACACACACACACACTTACACACACAAAGACACACACACACACACAAAGACACACACACACACACACACACAAAGACACAAAGACACACACACACACACACACACAAAGACACAAAGACACACACACACACACACACACACACACACAAAGACACACACACACACACTTACACACACAAAGAGACACACACACACACAAAGACACAAAGACACAAAGACACACACAAAGACACACACACACACACACACAAAGACACACACAAAGACACACACAAAGACACACACAAAGACACACACAAAGACACACACAAAGACACACACAAAGACACACACACACACACAACGACACACACACAAAGACACACACACACACACACAAAGACACAAAGACACACACACTTAAACACACATAAAGACACACACACACACACACACACAACGACACACACACAGAAAGACACACACACACACAAAGACACAAAAACACACACACTTAAACACACATAAAGACACACACAACGACACAAAAACACACACTTAAACACACATAAAGACACACACAAAGACACACACAAAGACACACACACACACACACAAAGACACAAAGACACACAAAGACACACACACACACACACACACACACACACACACAGCTCCTCCGCTCAGTCACTCTTTGACATCCGGCACCCACAAGCATATATACACACTTGGTTATTTAAATCTAGATAAGGCAACACTGTTTTAAATCATATAGACATCTAATGTATAAAAAAAATACATTTGAAATTAACTAGAAAGTTGGAAGTTTATGAAGAATGGTATATAAACCAGCAAAAGATTAAACATGAATACACCAAACAGGAATAATTTTTTGTGACATATTAACACGGAATCATGTGACGAAGGGAATTACTTTCGTATTTTTAGTGATATTGATGACTAATGATAATATTGTTTAAGAACCCGAAATCCCCATCTCTTAACTGACATCATTCAAACCGGGAAAAAAGGATGAAATTGTAACGTTTATCAATCAAGATGAAGGTATATTACCAAAAGCAGCAGCAACACCACCACCACCACCACCACCACCACCCCTACTTAAAAACATTGGTTTACCATCTTAGTATAATGTCTCTTTCTATAATAAAAATCCAGCCCCTCTTTTTTTTATATATATATAAAATGTATAAAAAAAAATCCCAAAATCAATCCTTAAAATGGATTCTGACCTATCACACCTACCATCACCATCACTACCACAATCACCACCGACACCGACTCCGCCACAATCACCACTGCAACCGACACCGCAACAATCACCACTGCAACCGACACGGCAACAATCACCACTGCAACCGACACCGCAACAATCACCACTGCAACCGACACCGCAACAATCACAACTGCAACCGGCACCGCAACAATCGCCACTGCCACCATTCAAAGAAGATAATACTGAAAATTTAATGATTGTGGAGGATCAAACAAACATATTTATTAATAATCAAAATGATGAAGAAGAAAAACGAAAATATGTTCAATTTATACAAGAAAAAGTTTCAAATTATAAAAACAACTTTCATAATTCCAATTCACCTTTCAAATTAGCTTTTATGATCATTAATAATATGGTTATCCCGTATTATAATTCTTCAAAATGTCCAAATAAAATTTCAGATGCAATTTACAAACAACTTATTTTAATGCCGAATGAGCAAATTTTTCATGATGCATTGATTAACTATTATAAAGAAAATCCTATTCATCTATCACCAAATTGGAAAATTGACACCACAAATTTAAATAATTTACAGTTGTATTATTTGTATCACATGTTAATACAATCTGGTTATGATATTGAATATAGCAATTCACATTTATTCTCCATATAATTAAATTGACAAATAAGTATTTTAATAATAAGTAGTATAGAAATGATATTATATTATATTTTTTTTTAATACCTTTATTCTTATTGTAAATATTATTTAAAAAAAAGTATCACTACAGAGAGTATATCAATTCGAGTTGGATATATGTGGTACCTAGTAGCCAGAACGGACTTCTCAGCCTACTATGTAAGGTCTGATTTGCCTAATAAGCCAAGTTTTCACGAATTTATATGTTTTCTCTAATTTTTTTCTTATGAAATGATAAAGCTACCCATTTCATTATGTATGAGTTAAAAAAAAATTATTGGAGTTAAAATTAACGTAGATATATGACCGAACCTAACCAACCCTACATAACCTAACCTAACATAGGTTAGGTTAGGTTAATATAATATATGTTAAGTAACGGCCTATTGAATGAATCTCAATCATCAACTCCCCACTATATGATATATGACTCACGCCGTTTACCCGCGCTTCTTTGAATTTCTTCACTTTGACATTCCGAGCACTGGGCAGAAATCACATTACATCAACATCTATCTCTGACCATCGCATTGCTTTGCTTTGTTTTAATTAGACAGTCCGATTCCCCTGGTCCATACCAATTTTGAGTTGATTACTATATATGATGGTCAATGTTGGAAACTAGTTCAACAAACAATTTAGTTATCATCGAACCTATATCCAATATTTGCATTATGAATTTCAATTGTGATGATGCTGGGTACCCATCCATCTTCAGTAGAACCCATCCAGAACCATTTTGGGTTTATGAGGTATGTTTTTTATATTTTTTTTTTTTGGGGGGTATCCTAAAACAAAAACAAAAACAAAAACAAAAATAAATTAATAATGAACCTTGATATTTAGCACGTGCATTTTAACTAACATAAATAAATTTGAAGAAATAATGTACTATTAACTCATCACCTCTATTTTTCTCTTAATTTCAATTGCATCATCTTTATTAATGAAGGTGTATTATTATTCATATATATTGGTGGTTCTATACCAAAAACTGCCTTGTAAGGCGATACGGCAATTCCACGTGAATATGCTGTGTTTTTGGTGAATTGCACAAAGGGAAGTCCAGCTGACCAATCTCGCGTTTGATTTTCACACATCCAACTGCCAAGCATTTTGATTACATTTTCTTTTGTACATTCAATGCTCCCTTGGCTCTGTGGATGACGAGGTTTGCTATTAATGAGGAGCATGTTGGGCCACATTTCGTTTTTTAGCTCTTGAATCACCTCTGCCACAAATTCACGGCCGTTATCGCTCTGCAGAATTCGTGGGGCTCCCAAGAGAGCAAATATATCGAGTAAGTGGCGTGCCACTTCAATCGCCCGTTTACTGCGAAGAGCTCGTAAAACCGAAAACTTTGTTAAATGATCTTGATAATGTAAAATATATTTATACACACATCCTCCTTCTTTTTGCATATTTATTAAATCCATTTGTCCTCGCTCCGCAAAACTGGTCGATACAATGGGCCGTATTACCCCCTTTTTTCGTCGAGGAAGTCGTTTCAAATTACATATGTGGCAGAGTGAAATAAAGAGTTTCACCGATTGTTGAGTGACGTTAGCGATAGTTTTACTTGCTTCAAAATAAGTTCTTTTTTCTCCTCCGTGACAAACTGCTCTGTGTGCATCATAAATCGTATCATACAATTGCCCTTGATGTATGAAACGACGACACATCCGGCCAGGATCAGCTGTTGTTGCTCCTGTTGTTGTTGTTGTTGTTACAACCGTAGTAGAATGACGATTGTCACTGGTCAGTTTACGCTTTGTCCCCCGCTTCATTCTTCGTTCAGTTTCGTCGATGGTTACTAAGACATCATCCCCAAATAGATTTTTGACATCATATCGAGACAATAGATCATATTCATGAGAAGATTTCCAATTCAGTTTCAATTTAGCATTTTTGACTTCCTCAATGTATTGTGCTAATTTTTCTCGAGTAAAAATTTTCCGACTCCCAGGCCCACCTTTTTCCAACATTTGGCTAATTTTTAATTCAAATTCATGTTTGCTGCAAAATTCTTCGTTTTTCTTTTGCTTTGATATCATCCTATCACTATTTTAATTTTATTTCAATATGTTTATTATATAACCACCAAGTTTTTTTTTTTTTTTACAAATCGCCTAGAACACTAGTGATGATAATGGAATTTGACTTGAAAAGGAATTGAAAAGAAGAGTTTGAAGCCTTTACTGTAAACCTGAAGAATCTCGAAATATAAATAAAAAAAAAATATATATAATGCCATGCCTAGTAAAATATATAATATGGTCAGACGGATTTAATAAATTTACCATTCATTAATTACATACCAAAATGAGTGGACAACATAGCATGAAAACATTAGAAGGTTTAAATTTCAAAATAAATTTAAACATTTTAAAACGAAATGGGTTTTATTATAACAAACAAGAAAATCTATGGAAATGTATAAAGTGTCATTTGTCACTTACATTCAATATAAATAGTAATGCAATTGTATATCCAGAACATAATTGTACATTTATTTCACAAATTAAAACACCTATCAGAATGTTTAACAACATTTTTTTTTTGAAGTTTGAAAGTGCACGTCTAGACACATTTAACAATTGGAAATTCCCATGGATTTCCCCTCTAAATTTAGCTAGGGATGGATTTTTTTATCTTAAAAGAAACGATGCATGTGCATGTATTTTCTGCAATACAGTTATCAAGAACTGGCAAATAAACGATATTCCACATAATAAACATAGACAAAGAGTTCCTTATTGTCCATTTATCATGGGAAAACCCGTTGGTAATGTCCCTTTAGAGTTATGTGAAGTTATTCTGCAATCAAATTTAGTCCTCTCATTGTCACCTCATTGTCCCAGTGTCGATCGAACATATGAAGATTGTAAAAATCGCCTGGAAAGTTTTAGCACATGGCCACTTACATTACCAAACTCAGAAGATCTAAGTTCAGCTGGATTCTTTTATACAGGTCTTAGTGATCATGTGAAATGTGCTTTTTGTAATCTTGGGCTATGGAATTTTGACATTTCTGACAAGCCTCTACTTCTTCATATTCAATGGAATCCGGAATGTAGCTTTCTGAAAAGTTTCATGGATTTATCCTCGAACAAAATTGAGATTACAATACGAAAATTTCGAGAGGTATCTGTAAATGATAAAAAAAATCTAATTCAATCTTTAATTGAAGGAATGGATACCATATGCCAAACCATTTACCATGATAATATACCTCGAGATATTATACATAGTATTGTAAAAGAAACTATAGAAAAAAAAGAATTTGCAGTATTGTTTTCATATATTTTATTTCGGTATAAATGTCAGGAAAAACAATTTGGGAAAATTTTGGTAAAAAATTTTCCTCAAATAATAAAAGATATGGAAACTACCACAACCCAAACAACACCCCCACCATCACCCTACCCAAACCCCACCAACACAACAACCCCCACAACAACCCAAACAATAACCCAAACCCCACCAACACAACAACCCAAACAATAACCCGAACCCCACCAACACAACAACCCCCACAACAACCCAAACAATAACCCAAACCCCACCAACACAACAACCCCCACAACAACCCAAACAATAACCCAAACACTGCCACCACCACCACCACCACCACCACCACCACCACCACCACCCTCCCAAAACCTAACCAACACAACAACCCAAAAAATAACCCAAACACTGCCACCACCACCACCACCACCCTCCCAAAACCTAACCAACACAACAACCCAAACACTGCCACCGCCACCACCACCACCACCACCACCACCACCCTTCCAAAACCCAACAACA